>NW_026855445.1:0-41574 GCF_026571515.1 Ruditapes philippinarum | reverse complement strand
AGAATATGTAAAGGCTAAATTAGGTATGTGATTTAGATATGAAAAAGCATCAGGGTTTTTTTTCCAGGATTTTGGGAACATGACCAATACAAATGGAATTGGGAATTTCAGCGATGTTTTGTAAAAAATTAGGAAAAATACATGAATTAAATTATGAGAAAATTGAATGAATGCAAATAATCAATGTCTAGGATGGCATCTTCAAACATTTAAGCACCATAATAGTGAAGAGGCCCCTATTTTCAAAGATTTTAGAATTTGTTATTCAATATTTTTATTTTGTAACTTTCAATTGAGAATTTTTTTCAGTGGATTGGGAAAATAATATACTATTTTCAATTGGGAATATGACCGAATATCAGCTATAAAATAAGCCAAAAAAATCCCTGGGCATAATCAGATATTTTTAATAGAATAAGAAAAGGCTAAATCAGGCATGTAATATGATATATTTAAAGGCTAAATCAGGTATGTTATATAGAATATGAAAGGTTAAATTAGGTTTGTTATATACAATATGAAAAGGCTAAATAGGTATATTATAAAGAATTTGAAAAGGCTTAATAAGGTTTGTTATATAGAATATGAAAAGGCAACACTTGGCATGTTATTAAATGTAAAATATGAAAAGGCTAGATATCAGGTATGTAATATAAATTTTGAAAGGTTGAATTAGGTATGTTATATTATAGAATGAAAGGGCTCAATAAGCTATGTAACATAGAATATGAAAAGGCTAAATCAGTTATGTTATATAAAATATGAAAAGGTTAAATCTGGTATGTTATATAGAATATAAAAAGGCTTAATACGGTATGTTATATAGAATATGAAAAGGCTAGATCAGGCATTTTATATAGTCTATGAAAATGCGAAATCAGGCATGTTAAGGCAAAATCAGGTATGTTATATAGATTATGAAAAGGCTAAATCAGGTATGCTTCACATAATATTATAAGGTTAAAACAGGTGAATTTGCCTTAATAGTGATAATTTTATCATGTATTTTTGTGTCGCCTCTACGGAGTAGTGGTGACATATAGGGATCACTTCTCCGTCGTCTGTCTGTCCGTCTGTCTGTCTGTCCGTCACAAAACTTGTCCGGACTTATCCTCATAAACTACATCCAAACTTTATAGGAATGATCAGTACTAAGTCTAGTTGTGCATATTGTCAGAATTTTCCGGTTCAATGATTTTTGTCAGAGTTATGGCCCTTTAATAATTTTTATTTTTATATGCCCGAAAGAATTTCGGACATATTATGTTATACCCCCTGGCGTCCATCCGTCTGTCTGTCCGTCCGTCCGTCCGTCCGTCCGTCCGTCCGTCCGTTAGCAATTTGGTTTCCGGAGCATAACTGAAGTTCCATTTGGCCCACAATATTCAAACTTCATAGGATGATTGTCCATATTGGGTAGAAGACCCCTATTGATTTTGGGGTCATAAGGTCAAAGGTCAAGGTCACTATGACCTTAAAACTGAAAACGTTAGCAATTTGGTTTCCGGAGCATAACTTAAGTTCCATTTGGCCCACAATATTCAAACTTCATAGGATGATTGTCCATATTGGGTAGAAGACCCCTATTGATTTTGGGGTCATAAGGTCAAAGGTCAAGGTCACTATGACCTTAAAACTGAAAACAGTTTCCGGAGCATAACTTAAGTTCCATTTGGCCCACAGTGTTCAAACTTAATAAGATGATTGACGATATTGGGTAGAAGACCCCTATTGATTTTGGGGTCACAAGGTCAAAGGTCAAGGTCACTTTTACCTTAGAACTTAAAACAGTTTCCGGAGCATAACTTAAGTTCTATTTGGCCCACAGTGTTCAAACTTCATATGATGATTGTCCATATTGGGTAGAAGACCCCTATTGATTTTGGGGTCACAAGGTCAAAGGTCAAGGTCACTATTACTTAGAAATTGAAAACAGTTTCTTGAGCATAACTTTAGTTCCATTTAGCCCACAATATTCAAAAACTTTATAGTATGATTGTCCATATTGGATAAAAGACCCCTAATGATTTTGGGGTGTCAAGGTCAAAGGTCAAGGTGGTTTTTACCTTAGAATTGAAAACAGTTTCTGGGACATAACTTGAAAGTTCCATTTGGACCACAATTTTGAAACTTCAAAGGAGGATTGTTATTTGAAGGAGGTAATACTTTATTTTAGTCCCATGTCTTACAAATGCTTCATCTTTACTAAAAAAAAAACAAAAAAACACTTTCGGGCATATTATGCTCCGCCTACCGGTGCTCTTGTTAAAGTTTGTCCGGACTACGTCTCTAATACCACTAATGCAATTTCAATGAAACTTTACAGGATTGATCTGTAGCTCGAGTCCTTGCGCATATTGCAGGGATTTTCTGGTTGAATGATTTTTGGCCGAGTTATGGCCCTTTGATAAAAAAGTTTTTTTTCTGTGTGTTGCCAGATACACTAAAGCTTGTCCGGACTACTCGGAATAACTCCTCATGAACTACTTGTGCAATTTCATCCAAACTTTACAAGAATGATCAGTACCGAGTCTTGTTGTGCATATTGTCAGCATTTTCCAGTTCAATGATTTTTGTCAGAGTTATGGCCCTTTAATAATTTTTATTTTTAAAGTTTGTTCGGACTACTTCTCTTATACCACTTATGCAATTTCAATGAAATTTTACAGGATTGATCTGTAGCACAAGTCCTTGGGCATATTGCACGGGTTTTTCGGTTGAATAATTTTTGGCTGAGTTATGGCCCTTTGAAAAAAAAAATGTGATTTTTTCTGGTTGTTGCCAGATACACAAAAGCTTCTCCGGACTTCTCCTCATAAACTACTGGTGAAATTTCATCCATACTTTACAGGAATGATCAGTACCAAGTCTATTTGTGCACTGTCCGTCTGTCACAAAACTTGTCCCAACATGAAACTCAGGCCATTATGAGGCGACACATGTGATCACTGATCGCTCTTGTTGTATTTAATAAATACTTTAACAAAACAACACATACTACAAAATCATCAGTTCATAATGTCAGAGGACTCTCTAGTGTCAGAGGGAATCTTGTTATGTTCAGATAATTTGTGAGTTTTGCTGATTTTACTGGCTGCTCAATAAATTTCAGGTTGTCGTACTCAATTGATAGAACATTATCACAGTGACATACTTAAAGTATCAGCAATACCTTTACAACCAGATGAGGAAAATTATAACTTCAGTGATGTTTATATAAGACCCACTATAACAAGTAAGATAGAAAAGAACAGAGGGGAGTCTGAGGAAAAAGAAATAAAGACCATGTCAGAGATTTTCACCAAGAACGGGGAACCACAGAAATTTATTTATGTTATTGGAGATGCAGGGTCTGGTAAGAGTAGTTTCTGTAAATATTTGATCAACTGTTGGTGTATGGCACACAGTGATGGACACAATGAAGATGATGAGTTTGAAGGAGTCAAGGAAATGAACAAATTTGATTTTATGTTTTATATTTCTCTTAGACATAACATAAAGATCCGAAGTATCCAAGAAATGCTTGAAATGCGATATGATAAGATAAAAAATTTAAGTAAACTTCTGGAAAATGATTCTGAAAAGATAATTATTTTGCTTGATGGTTTAGATGAATGGTCTTTTGACAGTGAGACTAGAAATGAGTTCCAGGCAGGCCTACCTGAACGTGACTTTACAAAGAAATACACAATTGTTACTACATCACGGCCATGGAAAATTCACAGTTTGAGAGTAAGTAATAGAGAGATTCATCAATTATTGAAATTAAAAGGGTTTGATAAAACACATGAAAAAGAAATGATTAAGAAAACAATAACTGCATTGAACGAATCATTAGATCCTAATGAGTGTGAACAAAAGCTTAAGGTACAGTCTCTGGTTGACCTGAAACAGGTACCAATTATGCTGCAACAATTGATTTGTCTATGGTGTGATGGTAAACTCAATAAAACCTCAAGGTGTGCTATTTATACTGGTATGTTAGAACTTTATTTGACCTGGAATATCAATAAAACTTTAGGAAATAATGCACAATGTATGGAAAGTTCCCAGAATGTTGAACTCCCTCAGTATTTAAGAGATGTAGAGATATGTAGATTAAATAGTCATCTTATATATGGTGTGTCACGCTTGGCTTATGAGACATTGTTCAATTATCCTAAGGATAAGTCCTTAACATTCGACAAATCTGTGTTTGATGATTTGAAAATAGCACAAGAAGTACGAGAAACGTGTCTGAAACTGGGAATTTTGACAGAAGATAAATGTCCTTCTTTATCTGTATCCAAACCTAAACACTCATTGTTCTCCTTTATTCACAAATCAATGCAAGAATTACTGGCTGCAGTGAATATTGGCATCAATTTCAATGCAAAAAAAAGTTCATCAAATAGTACAGGAAATGTTGAATTAGTCAAAAAGTTTATTAATGAGGTTTTTCAGAAATGTTCAACAGTAAATGACATATTAGAACAGTCAATTGTTATCATTATGCTATGTGGTCTTGAACCTAGATTAGCAACACATGTTTCAAAATACATATATGATACTACGTCAGAAGATTCTCGTGTTCAGGAATACAGGAGAACAATAATAAGTAACATTTATAGGGATCATAGTTGTATTACTGATATTCAAAAGCTTTTGTTTGAATCAATGGAAGAATTAAATGCAACATGTAGTATAGGAAGTAATACTTTTTTTTATATAGGAGATTTTGTCATTGATAGACGGGGTCAGTATTGTGATATTATTTGTTCAGGTATTGATCAGCATCAAATTGTTCCTGACTCTGTTTTGTCTATTACGGTAGATGATATCAACACACAAAATGTTAAATTTACAAAATATTTACCAATGTTTCATCATCTTGAAAAAATTGCAATAACATATGAATCTGAATTTCAAAGATTATTAAGAACACTAAATCTTAGTATTGCTGACCCTATGTCACGAAGGTTATCAAGTACACAAGGTGATAGTACACAGAGTGATGAACAGAGGATTTATGAGATTAACAGTTGTGTTGCTGAGACAATTAAAGTCAATACTCCAACATTAAAATCTCTGTCTCTTAATTGTGTTTCTTACACTGACAAGTATTACCCAGTGTGTACAACAGTTGTTAGTTACCTACCTAGTATGATCAATCTCGTAGCAATAAGTATGTATGATATAACAATGAGTCATGATGATACTACTACATTTTGTAATTTTCTTGAGGGAACCAGTCATCTTGAACAAATACATCTTAATGATGTTAAATGTGAGTGTGAGAACCAGCATGATGTAAATTTATCAAAACATCAACAACTTCAGTATCTTTATTTGTTTAATACTGTAAGTGTGATAAATGCTGATACTACAAACCTTGAAATATCTATATTTAATAAATTGAAAAATAGTAATTATGAGAAAATATTTGATATTATTAGAAAATCTAACAAATTAAAAGAACTTGCATTGTATGGAGAAATTAACAATAAATCTCAATTATATCATACCAACATAAGAAAGAGACTAGTCACAGTATTACCATTGTTACACAATCTCAGTAAGCTTGAGTTATGGCAGTGTAGGTTAACTGACAATATAATACAGTTACCTTTAGAGATTAAGAGTTTAAAGAACATTAAGCTTGTTTATGTCATAATGAGTTTGACAACATGGCAGAAGTTTGTTGATAGTCTTCCTCACATTCCTCATACTGTAGATGTGATTGTAAAGGACTGTTATATAACAGGAGATGGTGAGGAGTTTAATGATGATTGGTTAACATTGCCATCACAAGGAGGACTTAGAGGAGGGAAGGGAAATGATGCTAAACAATATGTAAAGGATCAGGATCAGTTATTTCATGTTAAATGTTATAGTGTCATTGTGTTTGAATTTTCAACAAAAAAGTGATAAAGTATACAGATAGTATTTAAACTACATTATTGCATGTGAAAAGAGATGATATTTTTTTTTTTCATTTTTGACAAAAAAGAAATGATCTGAATTTTTAACATTATATTGAGATAGAATACATGCAGTTAACATAGTGCTTAATCAAAATTATTTCATGATAAAAAGACATAGTTATTAAAATAAACATTATCAGCAAAATAAAAATATAATACTAAAGTTACATATTGATAAGTTAAAAAAATGAATGTAGTACAATATGATAAATAACAATCATCAAAAAACAGTTCATTAAATATCAATATATAGTCATTGTAGTAATATTGAAATTGATGAAAGTAATATTCAAATGTGTATTTCAATACAAAAATGAAATATATGCAGTGAAATATAAAGAAAAAATATATTAATCTTGATAAAGGTTAAGGTTATTTTTTTAAAGAGCAGAGATAGTTTGTAAAAAAAAAAATGATTCGAAAAAAGTTATGTTCTAATTATGAATGCATAAATAGATTTGAAAATAAACAAGTAAATAAATTAATGAATAAGTAAATTTAATGGACATATCATAAAACAGATGTTTAATGTAATTTACATGGTCAGACAAGTTATAAGTAAAAGATAACATGCAAATACCAGTCATATAAATATGTAAGGCAATGGAATGGTATAAATAAATACCAGCTGTATGATATATAGGACAAGGGAATCCGGTATATATAAATACCAGTTATATCATAATGTACAAGGGCAGAAGAGGTAAATGATTAAATAAATAGCTTTTATATGATATATTGGACAATGTAAACAAATACTAGTTGCACGATATATAGGACAAAGGAATGATATATATTAATACCAGTTATATGGTGTATAGGATAATGGAATGGTATAAATAAATACCAGTTATACAATATTTTAGGACATGGGTATATATAAATACCAGTTACATTATATAAAGGAAACGTGAATGATATTTAAAAATATCAAATATGATATATAAGGCAAATGATTGGTATATGTAAATACCAGTTATATAATATATAGGACAAGAAAATGGTATATATAAATACAAGTTATATGATATATAGGAAATGAGAATGATATATAAATACCAATATAGGACAAATGATTGGTATAAGTAAATACAAGTTATATGATATATAGGACAATGGAATGGTGTAATGAATACCAGTTATAGGATAAATGAATGGTATAATATAAATACCAGTCATATAATAAATATGACAATGAAATGTTAAAAATAAATACCAAATATATGTTATTTAGGACAAATGAATGGTAAAAAGTTATATGGTATGTAGGATAAGGGAATGGTATATGTAAATACCAGTTATATGATAAATATGTCAACAGAATTGTATATATCAATAAAAGTTAAATGATATATAAGAAAAGTGAATGGTATGTATAAATACCAGTTATATGATATGTAGGACAAATGACTGGTTTATGTATATAGGCCAGTTATATCAGATATAGGACAAGGAATTGTATAATAAATACCAGTTATATTTAGGACAAGGGAATTGTTTGTTTGATTGGGTTTTACGTCACATCGACACAGTATAGGTCATATCGCGACGTTCCAGCTTTACTGGTGGAGGAAGACCTCAGGTGCCCTTCCGTGCATTATTTCAGGCACGAACGGGCACCTGAGTAGAACCACCGACGTTCCGTAAGCTAGCTGGATAGCTTCCTCACCTGAAAGAATCCAAAGTCCCTGTCGGGATTCGAACCCACAGCGGTGAGGGGCAAGTGGTTTGAAGTCAACGACCTTAACCACTCGGCCACGGACGCCCCAACAAGGGAATAGTATATACAAATACCAGTTATATGTTATATAGGACAAGGAATGGTATAATAAATACCAGTTATATCAGATATAGGACAGGGGATTAGTATATATTATTACCAGTTATATGATATATAGTGTTATGTGATAAAGAAGAATAGTAAATATTATATGTGTCAGTGAATACTGGTTAGATGATATATAGGAAAAGTAAATGGTATACATAATTGTTTTCATTGAGATGAGGACAATTTACATGTTATATTTTAGAGATTCCTTCTTGGATTGTTTTATATTGTAGAGATTGTAAAAAAGTGAGAAATGTTATAATTATGCAAAACGATTTATGTGTACAGATTAATACTATTAGTAATTTTCAAATTGTATAGTTAAAGGGTCTCCACTGAGGATTTTATTATATTAATGGGAGTTATGTTGTTGATGTGTCATACTATTTGATGAAGATTTATTACTTTTCATGTAAAAAAATTGTATGCAAAATTTTAGATTATTTGCTCACTTTGTTTTTCCAAAATACTAGTAATCATTTTAGCTCGGCTATTCAATGAATAGCTAATGCTATAATAGTACTTACCGCATTGGCGTCAAACTTAGGATACTTTTATTTCCATTTTTGAAGTTAGATCATTCTGCATTATCCATCACTGTGGATAGTCAAGCACACTGTCCTGTCGACAGTGTTTAAATGTTTATAGCTAAAGTCCGTCTGAAAATTACACTTCATTAATATCGATTTTCAATTTTATTCCGAGTATATTTCTTTAGTATCATTTTTTCCCTTATTGAATATCCCGATTGATCAGTTTTGGCTTTTCTATTTTTAGCTCACCTGAGCATATGCTCAGGGTGAGCTATTAGGATCACTCTTCGTCCGTCGTACGTCGTACGTTGTCCGTTCACACTTTTCAAACAACATCTCCTCTGAAACCATAAAGCAGATCATAATGAAACTTCACAGGGATGTTCCTTGTGTGAAGCCTTAACAAAGTTGTTCAAAGACTTCCATTCCATGCAGAACTCTGGTTGCCATGGCAACCAAAAGAAAAAACTTTAAACATCTTCTCTAGAAAAAACCCAAAGAGCTAGAGCTTAGATATTTGGCATGAAACATCTTCTAGTGAGTGTCTACAAGATTGTTTTTAAATAAAATCCCTGGGGTCAAAATTGGCCCCGTCCCAGGGGGTCATTGATTTTCCCTATATGCATATAGTTAAAAACTTAAAAAAAATCTTCTTTTAAAGTACCCAAAGAGCTAGAGCTAAGATATTAAGCATGAAACATCTTCTAATGAGTGTCTACCAAGATTGTTCAAATAAAAGCCCTGGGGTCAAAATTGGCCCTGCCCCAGGGGGTCATTGATTTTCCCTATATGCATATAGTAAAAACTTAAAAAATCTTCTTCTAAAAAACCAAAAGAGCTAGAGCTTAGATATTTCGCATGAAACATGTTTTAATGGATGTCTACCAAGATTGTTCAAATAAAAGCCCTGGGGTCAAAATTGGCCCCGCCCCTGGGGGGTCATTGATTTTCCCAATATGCATATAGTAAAAACTTAAAAAAACTTTCTTTTAAAGAACCTAAAAAAGTAGAGCTAAGATATTTAGCATGAAACATCTTCTAATCGGTGTCTACCAAGTTTGTTCAAATAAAAGCCCTGGGGTCAAAATTGGCCCGCCCCAGGGGGGTCATTGATTTTCCCTATATGCATATAATAAAAACTTTAAAAAAATTTCTTTTAAAGAACCCAAAGAGCTAGAGCTAAGATATTTAGCATGAAACATCTTCTAATGGGTGTCTACCAAGTTTGTTCAAATAAAAGCCCTGGGGTCAAAATTGGCCCCGCCCCAGGGGGTCATTGATTTTCCCTATATGCATATAGTAAAAACTTAAAAAAATTTCTTTTAAAGAACCCAAAGAGCTAGAGCTAAGATATTTAGCATGAAACATCTTCTAATGGGTGTCTACCAAGTTTGTTCAAATAAAAGCCCTGGGGTCAAAATTGGCCCCGCCCCAGGGGGTCATTGATTTTCCCTATATGCATATAGTGAAAACTTAAAAAAAATTCTTTTAAAGAACCCAAAGAGCTAGAGCTAAGATATTTAGCATGAAACATCTTCTAATGAGTGTCTACCAAGTTTGTTCAAATAAAAGCCCTGGGGTCAAAATTAGCCCCGCCCCGGGGGGTCATTGATTTTCCCTATATGCATATAGTAAAAACTTTAAAAAATCTTCTTTTTAAGAACCCAAAGAGCTAGAGCTAAGATATTAAGCATGAAACATCTTCTAATGAGTGTCTACCAAGATTGTTCAAATAAAAGCCCTGGGGTCAAAATTGGTCCCGCCCCAGGGTGTCATTGTATTTAACTATATGTGGATAGTAAAAACTTAAAAAAATGTTCTTTTAAAAACCCAATGAGCTAGAGCTTATATGTTCAGCATGAAACATCTTATGGGTGTCTACCAAGTTTGTTCAAATAAAAGCCTTTGCATTAAAATTGGCCCTGACAGGGGGTGGGGGTGGAAAGGTCATTGTTTTTCATTATATGTGTGTAGTAAAAACTTAACATCATGAAACATCTTCTAATGGGTGTCTTCCAAGTTTGTTCAAATAAAAGCCCTGGGGTTTAAACTGGCCCCACTCCAGGGGCCTATATACAGGTGAGCGACCTCAGGGCCATCATGGCCCTCTTGTTATTCTTTATTGTTTGGCTTTTGGACCTCAGTGGAGCTCCTTTAAGTGAACTCTTTGTTGTTTATGTTAGAATGATAATTTTAAACACTAGGCAAGTATAGATATGCCTTGCAGTAAATTTAGATGTACTTGTATATACTCTAACTACATAGACAGTTTAACATACAATTTATACACCATAGATGAAAATATGACAGTATAATATAATTTTTAAACAAAACAGGTTATACACCATAGATGTAAATATGATTTCATGATGCCTTCATACATATCCTCAATAGAAATGTACAATTGAGGTAAAAATATACATGGCTGTCAGGTTCTAGTGCTTATTGCCTCTTCAACTGGTTTTATTGCCTCTCGTTTACACCTCGGGGATATATACCAGCTCTCAGCTGCCCCTCAGGGGTACTATACAAGCTGTCGGGGTCACCTCGAGATATATGCCAGTTTCCAGCTCCCCTGTGGTAATATATACCAGTTTCCAGCTCCCCTTTGGTAATATATACCAGTTTCTAGCTCCCCTTTGGTAATAAACACCAGCTCTGAGCTGCCCCTCAGGGGTACTATACAAGTTGTCGAGGTCACTTCGAGATATATACCAGTTATCTGCCTACCCTTTGGTAATATATATCAGTTTCTAGCTCCCCTTTGGTAATATATACCAGTTCTTAGCTGCCCCTCGGATATATATAAACCAGTTATCTGCCCCTTGGTTGATATGTACCAGTTATTGGCTTCCCTCTTAGGGATATATACCAGTTGTCTGCAATACCTTAGGGATATATACCAGTTTGCAGCTCCACCTTAGAATATAATGCCTGTTTTCAAATACACCACAGGGATATATACCAGTTGTCGGTTACACCTCAGAGATATATACCAGTTCACAGGTCTCCCTTAGAATATATACCTGTTCTCAGCTACAACACAGGGAAATATACCTGTTCTTGACTGCACCTTGGGGGATATATATACCTTCTCGACTACCCCGCAATAGGGGATGTATTCCAGTTCTCGGCATAAGTCAGTTCTCAGTTGCCCATCTGGGATATATACAAGTCTCAGCTATACCTGAGGGATATATACCAGCTCTTGGATGCCAATATGCTCTTTCACACAGACAGCCATAATATATAAGTTTATATACTGTAAGATATTTATGTTTATAGATAATTTCTGTAATGGTTGAATTAGAAATTTTTAATGAAACATTTTGTCATATTTTAGTACAAAGGCATTATAACATTATAGGCATACATAAGTTATATTTCTGCTGATGTTAACAATTATGATATGTTAGTTTACATGTATTGTAAAACATATGTTACATGAAATAACTAAAAAGATATGTTGTAATATATTGTCTAAAAGATGCATCCTGGGTAATTATAGCATACTGGTTATGAATACACTTCATTCGTGATGAATGTAGTTCAGCCAAATCTGTACGTATGGGTTCCGACAATGCTAAAATATATATTAAATGTTTTCAGACAGTAAAGATATAACTACATTTTATTATAGGTGTGTTAGTTTTTTATGCTTGCTGATGTTAGTATATACCATATATAGTTATAGTATAGTTATATATAGATATAGTTTACACATGTCTGTTTGTTACATGAAAGTTTGAAAACATGAAATTCTGATTGAATGTATATAGTACATAATGTAAATATATTATTTCATGTTAATAAATGTTTGTTGTATAATTACATGCTATTGCAATCCTTTTATGAAAGTAAGATAATATTATTTTATATAAAGAAAGGTTTTGTGACATGTGACTATACGTACATTTGTTATACCCGTTTGCTTTAAAGGCCCATTAAGCCTTGAAAATGCAATCACTTTTATTTTTCAAAAGCTGAATTGTTTTGTATCCAAAGAGTTAGTCATTGTCCATATACCTGAGCCATCATTTGTTACTTTGAAATAAAATTTACCATTAAAGGATTGCCTAGCTTTTGAAATATTGTGCACTGAGAAAATGTAAATTTTAATTCAATCAGTTTAAATGTGAATGGGTAACCCATGCATATAAACAAATACACTTCATTTGTGATGATTGTAGTTCAGCCCAGTACCTGTGGATTCATATGATGTTAAGACTGAAAATTAAATGTTTTCAGACAGTAAAGATATAATTACATTTTATTTAAGATTATTTAGTTTTTTATGCTTGCTGATGTTAGTATATAGAGGATATTGAATGAGTGTAAGTTCAATACTGAATTTATTGCACGAGTTGAATAAAATTATATTATGCGAGCCTCTGGCGAGCATTATATTATTTTATTCAACGAGTGCAATAAATTCAGTAATGAACTTACACGAATTTAATATTCTATTTATCACATACCCAAAATAAAGACCTTTTTAAGTGAAATAAGAGTCATTTTTCATTGACGCGCCTATAGTAAAACGCTAACATTTAGCGCGTCTGTACACTATGTTTGTATAACGTTAATGACGTCACGTCAAAATATATGCACGGCCGTGCAATACCATATTTACGGAGTCGCAAAATCGGTCCGGGTGTGTGATAAATACATGTACCAGGATTAAGATATGTTATATATAAACATATGTTACACTTGTCTGTACCTTTATTCTGAATGAATGAATGTATCAAGTACATATGTAAACATATTATCACATATATATACATGTTTGTTGTTTAAGTGACATGCTATTGCAATGCTTTTATGAAAATAAGATAACATTATTTTATATAATGAAAGATTTTGGGACATGTAATCCTATGTACATTTTAAACAGTTATACCTGTTTGATTTAAAGACCCATTAAGCCTTAAAATGTAATCACTTTATTTTTTAAAAAGCTAAATTTTTTTGTGTCCAAAGAGTTTTTTAAAGGCCCATTAAGCTTAAAAAATGCAGTATATTAGTTTGCAAAAGTTTTAATTTTTCAAAAACTTATTGTTTTGTGTCCAAAGAGTTTTTCATTGCTCATATACCAGAGCCATCCTTTGTTTCCTTTGCATTTATTCATGTTTGATTTTAAGGCCTATTAAGCTTAAAAATGCAGAAAGTTATTTTTCAAAAGTTTATATTTTTGGTGTCCAAAACGTTTTTCATTGGCCATATATCTGAGCCAACTTTTGTTTCTTTTGCATTTTAGCAACCAGTACAAGTATGGTGAATAAGTATTATATATGGAAGTAAAATAACATAATTATTTTTTACATTTTGCATCTCTAATACTAAACTCAAGTTTTTGGCAGGTGATAAGAATATCACTTTTTCTAAATATATTATTACAACATTATGAAACACATATTGGCCCTTTTACAAAAAATAAAAATCCATTCATTTCTGAGGCGAAATGTGCCTTTAAACTTTAAATGTATATGTAGAGTAAAATCATCTAGTATATAAGTAAACATATAATTACATGAAGATGTTATTAATTGTTAACTAGATATATGAATGTTTATGTTTATTTCATGCTTAGATTTGTTATGTCTTGTGAACATATGCATCAGACATGTTTGTTTGTGACTTGGAATAAAGATTTTATAATTCTAGTATATTTGTAAAAATACAATTTACATGTACTCATAACAAATCTATATTGGCCATGTTTATGCTTAATCAATTCTATATGTAGTTAAGATAAGATCATGCTGTAATATTTTATGTCAATTATACATTATATATTAACTATGTCTGTTTAGTGAATATTGTTTGATTAAATCTATCTAGTTCATTTGTAAACCTTAAATAACAAGCACTTGATAACACATATATTTTGGCAAGGTTAATGCTTAAACAATTCTATATGAAATTAAGATTAGTCCATTCTGTAATATTTTATGTCATTATATATTAACTATGTCTGTTTAATGAATATTGTATGATTAAATCCATCTAGTACATTTGCAAACCTTAAATTACATGCACATAATAACCCATTTATTTAGGCAAGGTTTATACTGAAACAATTCTATATGAAGTTAAGATAAGCTCATGCTGTAATATGTCAATTATACATATACATATATATAAAACATGACTGTTTAAAACTTGAAATGTTTATGAAAAACAGTATTCAGTATATGATCTTGTCATGGAAACTTCATTGACAGAATTGTTATTATACTGTTTTTGTTATTAATGTAGTACTTTTAAAATAAATAATGTTTGTTTGATTGGTTTTGATAGCATGAATGTGTGACTTTTCTTAATAAAAGATTGTACAAAATTGATTTGTGAATCATTTGTTTTTCCTCTCTTGCAGAACAAATTGAGGGTATAAATCTTGTCAAAAATTTACTTCCCACTATTTCCATATATAGAAAAGACTAAACTGCCGGTACATAAATAATGTTAATATATGCACTGTTCTAGGAATGAGACTTTGACTTTGTGATAAATTCCCTTTGATCATTAATCAGATATACATCCATATAAATTAGTATTTTAAAAATGCGCGGCTTTAAAACAAGTTTTCTGTTTTCTTATAAATTGATCACATGAATGGGTGTAACATTTTACAAGGTTACGTTCATTACCATCCATGGATACATCTTTGCTCTAATTACTATACCTGTATTAAAGGACAAAGGGACACCTGAGGTCTTCCTCAATCAATAGAGCTGGAAAGTCGTCTTGTGATCTGTTAAAAATGGTGTTATTTTTAAGGAAATGCCTACATCGACTTAATCTGTTATAAGAAATGTAGCTCCAGAAACACAATTTGAACATTCTCTTGTTATAAAAAACACGGAAAGAAAGTGATCCCTTGGAAGCATTAATCACAACAAAATTACATAAGAATTGCAGACTCGGTTTGATTGAGTCTGTAAATGAGGGATACTAAAAAAGTGCAACATTCCTCACGCCCCCTAGCACCGTCTTAAGCGGTAATCGATTCAAAACACTTAATAGTGCTGGTATCAATGATCCCGAAGGACCAGAAAAATATAACAACACGGAATTGAAGAACAAGGCAACTTTTTACAACTTCCACACAGCACTTGATACCTGCTGTTGTGAAGTAATAAAATACGACATAAACCTTAGGTAGAATTAAAAGTATTTTGCCCAAAGATGATCGAGTCTATTATATCTTTAAGTTTTCTGAAACCGACCTCGGGTCATTTAACCCTGTATGGTCTGGCAAATGATATCATATAATTGCAGCTGTAATTATTTTCCTATTCTTAATTTTAAGTTGTAAACTGTTTGTGTTCATTAAAACAAATGCTCCACGGAATCAAATGGGTCATATAACAGGTTTTGTTTGTTTGTTTGTTTGTTTCATTTTACGCTTTTTCCCAACAGTATTTCAGTCATATAGGCGGGTAGTTTCCTAACCATTGTTCCTGGAGAGTTACACCAGTACTAGTACTACCCCCCCCCCCCCCTTGCAAAACTACCAAACGGGTAATAGCAGGTACTAATTTCTAAAGTAATAGTTTTGTGAAGGATCTGCTGATGAATGTTTTTGTAGAAACACATGTATGATGATAATGATATAATGATTTCAGAATGATATTGATAATTATGTATAATAATGATAATGTACATATCAGTATAATAATGAAGATATCAGAATAATAATGAAGATATCAGAATGACAATATAGATATTGGAATGACAATGAAATATCTTCATTATCATTCTATAATCTTCATTGTCATTCTGGAATGTTTATAATCATTCTTATATCACCATTCTGAGATTTTCATTATTATCTAGATCTTCATTTTCATTCTAATATCATTATCTTATTGATATATTATCATTCTGATATCTTCATTATCATTCTAATTTCAATGCAAAAATGTGTTTATCAGATAGTACAGGAAATGTTGAATTAGTCAAAAAGTTTATTTGTGAGGTTTTTCGGAATTGTTCAACAGTAAATGACATATTAGAGCAGTCAAATGTTATCATTATGCTATGTGGTCTAGAACCTAGATTAGCAACACATGTTTCAAAATACATATATGATACTGTGTCAGAAGACTCTCGTGTTCAGGAATACAGGAGAACAATAAGTAGTGACATTTATAGGGATCATGATTGTATTACTGATATTCAAAAGCTTATGTTTGAGTCAATGGAAGAATTCAATGCAACATGTAGTATAGGAAGTAATACTGTATTTTATATAGGAGATTTGGTCATTCATGGTTGGAATGATCAGTATTGTGATATTGTTTGTTCAGGTATTGATCAGCATCAAATTGTTCCTGACTCTGTTCTGTCTATTAAGGTATTTGGCATCAACACAGAAAATGTTAAATTTACAAAAGAAAATGTTAAATTTACAAAATATTTACCAATGTTTCATCATCTTGAAAAAATTGCAATATCATATCAACCTGAATTGTCTGGAGGGTTATTCAGTACACACAGTCATAGTACACAGAGTAATAAACAGATGATTGATGAGATGAACAATTGTGTTTGTGAGACAATTAAAGTAAATACTTCAATATTAAAATCTCTGTCTCTTGATGTCTCTGACACTGACAAGTATTACCCAGTGTGTAAAACAGTTGTTAGTAACCTACCTAGTATGATCAATCTTGTAGCAATAAGTATGAGTGGTATATCACTGAGTCCTATATCACATGTATCAATGAGTCATGATGATACTACTACATTTTGTAGTTTTCTTGAGAGAACCAGTCATCTTGAACAAATACATCTTTATAAAGTTAAATGTAAGTGTGGGAAGCAGCATGATGTAAATTTATCAAGACACCAACAACTTCAGTACTTTCATTTGTATAAGACTGTTAGTGTGATAGATGCTGATACTACAAATCTTGAAATATTTACATTTAGTAAATTGAAAAATGGTAATTATGAGAAAATATTTGATATTATTAGAAAATCTAACAAATTAAAAGAACTTAAATTGTATGGAAATTCTGACAATAAATCTCGATTATATCATACCAACATAACTAAGAGACTTGTCACAGTATTACCATTGTTACACAATCTCAGTAAGCTTGAGTTACACTATTGTACGTTTACTGACAATATAATACAGTTACCTTTAGAGATGAAGAGTTTAAAGAACATTAAGCTTTATAGGGTCATAATGAGTTTGACAACATGGCAGAAGTTTGTTGATAGTCTTCCTCATATTCCTCATACAGTAGATGTGTGTGTAGTGTGGTGTTACATAACAGCAGATGGTGAGGAGTTTAATGCTGATAGGTTATTATTGACATCACAAGTACTTAGAGGAGGGAAGGGAAATGATGTTATACAGTATGTAAAAGATCAGGATCAGTTATTTCATGTTAAACTTGATGATGGTTTTTGGTTTAAATTTTCAACAAAAAAGTGATAAAGTATCCATTTAGTTACATAGTGTTTGAACACTAATTTTTGTTTTTCTACCTTTTCAACAAAAATAATGGTTTGAATTTTTAACATAGTGAGATAAAATACATGCAGATAACATAGTGTTTGAACTGAATTATTTTATGTGAAAATTTACAATAAATTTTTTTTTTTTTTTTCTTCAAAAAAGTGATTCTTATGACAAGTAATTAACATATTATTGTGAAGCAAGAGGATGAATTTAATGCATTATGATAACAATTTAAAAACAATTTAAAAATTAAATATTGATGTCTTGTCAATGTAACAAAAGTATTTATAATATTGAAATTGAAGACAGTAATATTCAAATTGTGTTTATAAATAAATAAATGAAAGAAATGCAGTGAAATATAATAAATATATTGATCTTAATAAAGATAAAGGTTCTTTTTTTCTAAAGATAAGGAATAGTTTGTGAAAAAAAAATGATTTGAAAAAAGTAATGTTCTAATTATAAATGTATAAATAGGTTTGTAAATAAACAAGTAAATAAATTAATGAATAAGTAAATTAAATGAATTATATATTATAAAACAAATATTGAATGTACAAAGTCAGAAAGGAGGATGATGTCAGTTAATAGGTTGAAAAAGTAAAATATACTTTATTAATAATTAATAAGCCCATTTCTAAGCACATTTACTTTTTATGGTAAAAATAGAAAGACAGATTATAATAATCCAGAATTTGACAAGAGTTAGGGGTTGAAGTTGTTTTTATTATCATTGAACAAAATGTAATATATAAATGGATACTATCATACATGAAAATAAAAAAAAACACAAAGAGAATGGTATATACATGCTTAAATAGTTATATGATATATGATACAAGGAAATGGTACCAGTTATATGTTATATATGACAAGGGAATGGTATATATAGATACCAGTTATATGATATATAGGACAGGGGAATGGTATATATAGATACCAGTTATATGTTATATAGGACAAGGGAATGGTATATATAAATACCAGTTATATGATATATAGGACAGGGGAATGGTATATATAAATACCAGTTATATGTTATATATGACAAGGGAATGGTATATATAAATACCAGTTATATGATATATAGGACAGGGGAATGGTATATATAGATACCAGTTATATGATATATAGGACAAGGGAATGGTATATATAAATACCAGTTATATGATATATAGGACAGGGGAATGGTATATATAAATACCAGTTATATGATATATAGGACAAGTGAATGGTATTTATAAATACCAGTTATATGATTTATAGTACAAGTGAATCGTATTTATAAATACCAGTTGTATTATACATTATACTAAGGACAAGGGAATGGTATATATAAATACCAGTTGTTTGATTTATAGGACAGATGATCAGTATATATTATTACCAATTATATGATATATAGGATTATATGATGTAGAGGAATGGTAAATTTTATATTATATGAATACCTGTTAGATGTAAGGACAAGTAAATGGTATACATATTTTTTTCTAGGAGATGAGGACTTACAAGTTATATTTTAGAAATTTCTTCTTTGATTGTTTTATATGGTAAGGATTGAAAAAGGAAGAAAAATTATAATTATGCAAAACGATTAATTTGTACAAGTTAATATTATTAGTCAGTATCAGTCAAAGTGTATATCTAAAGGGGCTTCACTGAGGATTTTTGACATGTTCAGAATTAAATTTTCTTGATTGTTTTTAGATTGATAGGATGAGAATATTCTTGAGGTCTCCTACTATTAACTTTGTGCAGTAGATCATTCTTTAGATCAAGCTGTATCTCCATTACAACTTACGGGTGGATTAGAACCTCACGCACATATGAGAGTAATAGGAAGTCTCTGTCCGAGGACCATGAATATAACATCGATTTTGACAGAGTTATTGCCCTTTTTGAAGTTAGAAAATTCTGCAATCTCCATCACTGCGGATAGCTGAGCACACTGTGCTGTCGAGAGCTCTTGTGGTTCATAATGATATAAATGTTTATAGCTTAACTCCCCTTAAAATTACACATAATTAATATCAATTTTCAATTTTATTCTAAGTTTTTTTCTTTAGAAATAGTATTATTTTTATATGCCCGAAAGAATATCAGTCATATTATGTAAAACCCCCTGGCGTCCGTCCGTTTGTCCGTCCATCCATTCGTTAGCAATTTGGTTTCCGGAGCATAACTTAAGTTCCATTTGGCCCACAATATTCAAACTTCATAGGATGATTGTCCATATTGGGTAGAAGACCCTTATTGATTTTGGGGTCACAAGATCAAAGGTCAAGGTCACTATGACCTTAAAACTGAAAACAGTTTCCGGAGCATAACTTAAGTTCCATTTGGTCCAAAATATTCAAACTTCAGAGGCATGGATTGCTATTTGAAGGAGGTAATACTTTATTTAATTCCCATGTCTTACAAATGCTTCAACCTTACTAAAAAAATAAATCAACACTTTTGGGCATAATTAATGCTCTGTCTAGTGGTGCTCTTGTTATATTTTCCGTATTAAGTTTCCAAATTAATCTGTTTTGGATTTTCTACTTTAATTTTTTATTTATAAAAGGTTTTGGACCTCAGTGGAGCTTCTTTAAGTGAACTAAAATGCTTATTTTTTAGTAAATTATATAGATAAACTTAAGGTAAATGAGTAAAAACATGCCTATCTGTAAATTAAGATGTACATATCAGGAATATTATACCAGTTTTTGGCTGCCCCTCAGGTATATATTCCCATTCTCGGCTGTCCCGAGGGTAATTTGCAGTTCTTAGCGGCCCCTCTGGGATATATAACAGTTTTTGACTACACTGAGGAAATATATTATGACAGAAATATCTGTAAGTCTATAATTACTTAGCTTATTTCAATATTTCAGTAAAAATGTTACATTTGTCTTCTTTATATCTTGATTTTTCGCACATTTAAGTACCGTTACTTTGAAATAAAATTTACCATTAAAGGATTGCCTAGCTTTTGAAATATTGTGCACTGAGAAAATGTAAATTTTAATTGAATCAGTATAAATATGAATGGGTAACCCATGCATATAAACAAATACTCTTCATTTGTGATGAATGTAGTCCAACCCAGTACCTGTGGATTCATATGATGCTAAGACTGAAAATTAAATGTTTTCAGACAGTAAAAATATAACTACATTTTATTAAAGATTAGTTAGTTTTTTATGCTTTCTGATGTTAGTATATACATGTACCAGGATTAAGATATGTTATATATAAATATATGTTACACTTGTCTGTGCCTTTATTCTGAATTAGGAATGAATGTATCAAGTGCAAATGTAAGCATATTATCACATATATATACATGTTTGTTGTTTAAGTGACATGCTATTGCAATGCTTTTATGAAAATAAGATAACATTATTTTATATAAAGAAAGATTTTGGGACATGTAATCCTACGTACATCTTAAACAGTTATACCTGTTTGATTTAAAGGCCCATTAAGCCTTAAAAAATGCACTCCCTTTTATTTTTAAAAAGCTTAATTTTTTTGTATCCAAAGAGTTTTTCATTGTCCATATACCAGGTTTGTTTTTCATTTATTCATGTTTGATTTAAAGGCCCATTAAGCTTAGAAAATGCAGTATTTTATTTTTCAAAAGTTTATATTTTTGGTGTTAAAAAACGTTTTTCATTGATCATATATCTAAGCCAACTTTTGTTTCTTTTGCATTTAAGCAACTAGTACAAGTATGGTGAATAAGTATTATATATCGAAGTCAAATTACATTTTTTTTACATTTTGCATCTCGAATAACAAACTCAACTTTTTGGCAGGTGATAAGAATATCACATGTTCTAAATATATTATTACAAAATTATAAAACACATATTGGCCCTTTTACAAAAATAAAAATCTATTCATTTCTGAGGCGAAATGTGCCTTTAAACTTTACATGTATATATAGAATGAATTCATCTCGTATATATAATTAAACATATAATTACATATAGATTATTAATTATTGTTTACTAGATATATGGATGTGTATGTTTATTTCATGATTATCTATGTTATGTCTTATGAACACATGCATCAAACATGTTTGTTTGTGACTTGGAATAATGATTTTATAATTCTAGTATATTGTAAACATACAATTTATATGTACTAATAACAAATCTATATTGGCAATATTTATGCTTAAACAATTCTCTATAATGTAATGATTAGTTCATGCTGTAATATTTTATGTCAATTATACAGTTTATATATTAACCATGTCTGTTTAATGGAAATTCTATGATTTAACCCATCTAGTTCATGTTTAAACCTTAAATTACAAGCACTTGATAACACATATGAGCCGCGTCACAACAAAACCAACATAATGGGTTTGCGACCAGTATGGATACAGACCAGCCTGCGCATCCGCGCAGTCTGATCAGGATCCATGCTGTTCGCTTATAGACCCTATAACAAGTAGAGAAACTGATAGCGAACAGCATGGATTCTGATCAGACTACGCGAATGCGCAGGCTGGTCTGGATCCATGCTGGTCGCAAACCCATTGTTGGTTTTGTCGTGACGTGGCTCATATATTTTGGCCTTGTTTATGCTTAAACAATTCTATATGAAGTTAAGATAAGTTCTTGCTTGAATATGTCAATTATACATATACATATATATAAAACATGACTGTTTAAAACTTGAAATGTTTATGGAAAACAATATTCAGTATATGATCTTATCATGGAAGCTTCATAGACAGAATTGTTATTATACTGTTTTTTGTTATTAATGTAGTACTTTAAAAATAAATCATGTTTGTTTGATTGGTTTTTATAGCATGAATGTGTGACTTTTCTTAATAAAAGATTGTACAAAATTGATTTGTGAATCATTTGTTTTTTCCCTCTCTTACAGAAAAAGTTGAGGGTATAAAACTTGTTAAAAATTATTTCCGACTATTTCCATAAATAGCAGAGACTAAGCTGCCTGTACATAAATAACGTGTGTAAAATATTTGCACTGTACTAGGAATGAGACATTGATTTTGTGATCAATTCCATTTGATCATAAATCAGATGACATCCATATAAATTAGAATTTTGAAAATGCGACGGCTCTAAAACAAGTTTTCTGTTTTCTTATAAATTGATTACATAAATGGGTGTAACATTTTACAAGGTTACGTTCATTGACATCCATGGTTACATCTTCGCACTAATTACTATACCTGTATTAAAGGACAAAGGGGCACCTGAGGTCTTCCTCAATCAATGGAGCTGGAATGTCATGTTGTGATCTATTAAAAATGGCGTTTTTTTAAGGAAAGGCCTACATCGACTGAACCTGTAATAAGTAATGCAGCTCCCGAAACACAATTTGAGCATTCTCTTGTTAAAAAATCCGGAAAGAAAATGATCCCTCGGAATCATTAATCACAACAAAATTACATAAGAATTGCAGACTCAGTTTGATTGAGTCTGTACATGAGGGATACTGAATAAGTGCAACATTCCCCACTCCCCCTAGCACCGGCTTGAGCGGAACTTAATTCTCAACACTTAATAGCGCTGGTATTAATGATCCCGAAGGACCAGAAAAATATAACAACACGGAAGTAAAGTACGGGGCAACTTTTTACAGCTGCCACACAGCACTTGACACCTGCTGTTGTGAAGTATAAAAATCCGACATGTATAAACCTTAGGTAGAATTAAAAGTATTTTGCCCAAAGATGATCGAGTCTATTATATCTTTAAGTTTTACGCTGTATGGTATGGCAAGTGGTATTAAATAATTGCAGCTGTAAGTATTTTCCTATTCTCTATTTTAAGTTGTGAACTGTTCGTGGTCATTAAAACAAATGCTCCACGGAATCAAACGGGTAATAGCAGGTTATGTTTGTTTCATTTTACGCTTTTTCCCAACAGTATTTCAGTCATATAGGCGGGTAGTTTCCACCCATCGTTCCTGGATAGTTACACCAGTACTAAACTATCTTCCTCCGTGCTAAACTACCAAAGAATCTCCCGGGGATCGAACCCACCCCAGAGAAGTAACTGGATTAGAAGTCATCGACTCTAACCTATCTACCACGGAGGCAGTGAAATAACAGGTACTAATTTCTAAAGTTATAGTTTTGTGAAGGAGCTGCTTATGAATTTTTATGTAGATACAAATGTATGATGATAATGCTTTCATTATAATATTGATAATTATGTATAATAATGATAATGAAGATATCAGTATAATAATGAAGATATCAGAATAATAATGAAGATATCAGAATGACAATAAAGATATTGGAATGACAATGAAATATCTTCATTATCATTCTATAATCTTCATTGTCTTTCTGGTATGTTTATAATCATTCTTATATCATTATTCTGAGATTTTCATTATTATCTAGATCTTCATTTTCATTCTAATATCATTATCTTATTGATATATTATCATTCTGATATCTTCATTATCATTCTGATATCTTCATTATCATTCTGATATCTTCATTATCATTTTGATATCCTCATTATCTTACTGATATATTATCATTCTGATATATTCATTATCATTATGTTAATTCATTATCATTCAGATACCTTCATTATCATACTGATATATTCATTATCATTCTGATATCCTCATTATCTTACTTATATATTATCATTCTGATATCTTCATTATCATTCTGATATCTTCATTGTCATTCTGATATCTTCATTTTCATTCTGATATCCTCATTATCTTACTTATATATTATCATTCTGATATCACCATTATCATTCTGATATCTTCATTATCATTCTGATATCTTCATTGTCATTCTGATATCCTCATTATCTTACTTATATATTATCATTCTGATATCACCATTATCATTCTGATATCTTCATTATCATACTGATTATTTCGTTTTATGACCACTGATTGTTCTATGTATATATGATCGAGTGGCGGGAAGATAATGACATGCGCATTACAGTATAAGATAAAAGAAATGTGCAATATACAACACAAAATTACTGTTATTTCTGTAACTTACCAATAACAAGCTATACTATTTGAGGCTGAAACACAAACAATTGATACTACAAAATCATGAAGATGTATCTAGTTAACCAATTAACTCATATACACGCGTTGTTTTCAATCCTTTTTCATCCCATTTCAGTGAAAAAATACTATATTTCGGCCTTAAACACTTGTTTTCTATAAAAAAGAGATCACATTTTTCGGCATCGCTCCATCAAGAAAATTATTTACTTGTAAGAGGCTAAAAATGGTCTGAGGTCGTTCTTATGTATGTGTAACCAACGTTGAAAGGCCTTTGACTTTTTTTCAATCCATTGATATTTCTTTACATGTTACCTTCATGAAATAAAATGTTTATTATTATTATTATTATTATTAATATTATTATTATTGAGAAGATGCAGCAGTTCGAAATCAGTTTTGAGATGTCCCATCGTTGCCATGGTAACAGGAAATTTAAGAGTTAGTATATATGCCGTTACAAAGGCTATGCCAAGTTTGATCAGTAATGAGTATTGAAGCATTTGTATAGTTTTATAGCAATTTTAATTTGTAACAGGAGGCTTTTCAATGAAAACAGCAATGTTTTACAAAATTGCCATGAATACGGTGTATAATGGGTTAAGTTGAAACACAGTTGATTCAAGACCGGCTCCGGCGCATTGACCAGTTCCAAACAATCAAGCAAGCCATTCATGTAAACCACAATAAATAGTTTTGTTGTTTATTGACATTAACAAATAAATATTTTAGTCATTATTCTATTTCAGCTTCTAATATTTTTTGTCCGATAACTGGCTCTACATGAGGAAAAAATGCTGAAATCCATATCGGCATTTTTATCGGTACATGCTATAATGTAAACTGAAAGAAAAGGACACATTTTATATATCGATGGAAAAGTTGTTATTTGCCATACAACTTCATCCAAACATATATGCAAAAAGTAAACAAAAAGATATTCATACCTGTTTAATCAAGGAGACCTATTTTGACCAGTTCCGAGCACGTACATGTATTTTTGATGACGGGATTATTATCAGACTGTACCCAAATGAAAACGTTTCCACTTTTTCTGATCCGAAAAAAAGTTCTTTAATGTTGAAATATATGAATGAGTATATGTTAGAAAGTGTGCCAACATTTTATTTGAGTTATATGTATTAAATTAAAACCATGTATTTAAAATGCATGCAAGGAAAGTCGTTACTAAAAATATCCTACCATATCATTATTTTATAACAAGTTCTGTACGTGTAGTGTAATATTAATATACATTTATCTCTGAAAACTGAATAATGAAATAAAATGCAGAATATAGAGCAAAACAAAACATGGACATGGATGTCTGTGTCAGTGTTGACAGATATTATTTAACTAAAGATGTTTGTCAATGATTGTGGATAAAATTAAAAACATAGATTATCTATAGAAAGTATTTACCAGTAATGGGACTAAAATGAGTGTTGTTGTAAAACAACAGTATCACATTTTTATTAGATTTATTTTATAACAAAGTAAAATATACATTGTATTTTTTTAAACCAAAACAAAATGCTGAGGCCATTATCATACTTAATTTTATTGCATTAAGAACACATAAATTTACGGAAACGCTATATAATTTTATGTAAATCATTATATAATACATTTTACCATTGAGTTTTTTTTGTTAATATAGAAAAACAATCAAAACAAAATCTATTATTTATAAGTCCAAAGTTTTCATGCTATTTTTGCCTCATCATTTAGAAAATTAGAAATATATATAGCATAGACGGAAAATACATTTTACTGGTAAGTGAAGGACAATATTTATTGTTTTGAGGCCTTTATGAATCGCGCATGCGCTGTTAAATTGAAGAAAATATCAGTATGGCGGAGGTTAGTCCCGGATAAGATTTTTCTTAAAATTTGAAGAATTTCCGTAAGTATCTTTTAAATCTTGTAGCCGTTATGTTACATATTTTATACTGAAACGAAATGATTACTTCATGAAACAGAAATAACTAATGTGCCAACACAAAATACAAAAAGTTAATAATCAAAAACGAGAGTAGATTTATGAAAAACTGGGGGAATTCCCACATTAGGCTAATACTTATATATGTTTCAAATGGAAAGGCAACACCCATTTATTAAGCATTTATAAATCATATATGTTATCTGAAATCATAATTTTGATGAATACTTTATTTAACTAATTTTAATATGAAATTAGGCAAAGCCTATGGACGGGGAAGTCGTTAAAAATTCCTTTCATTCTTTCCGTTTTAAAGGGGTCATTCGGTTTTACATGCACCGCTTCCGTTTTCACTCGGAACACTCGACGATTATCATTTATCCGAAAAGTCGAGATTTGTACCGTTATCGGAATACCCCGCCATTTATCATTGAGTTACATTGTAAATGGCGGCGCCCGACTAGAACTGACACTGAAAATTTCTTTGATAGGTATAGAATTTTATATATTTTTTAATTGTTTTTTATGTGATTTTCTTTTAAATATACACGTGTAGTCTATAGCCGGGCAAGCCAAAGCCCGGACCCGCTTCGCGGGCCTGGTCTTTGACTTCCCCGTATTAGGATACAGTAGATCTATGATAATTTTCAGCGAAAACGAAAGGAGAAATTATTAACCAATTATTTCGTTCTAAATTATTTCGAATTCAGACCTGAATCTAACCAGTTTCTGACCTCAATTCAACCAATACAAGGGGCAGGACGTGAAGTGGTTGCACACTTGGTTCAAGCGAGCGAATTGGTTGCAAACTTGACATGGCAAACACGGCGTGAGTTTTTGAAATGGGTAAACGAATTTTTGCCAGGCAAATGGGTTTCTTTGATATTTTAAAGTTCATTAGTATGTCTATTCCATAATTCAATATATATGAATATAAATAATATCAATGAATAAATTTCAAATTCAATAAATATCACATGTCAAATTTCAAAATATCTACATGATCAATTTATATCTTCAATAACTTCGTCAAAACAGAATCAAGGATGCTGAAACCTTTAACCAAGTGTGGCATATATATTGCATTATGGAACAGACATACCAATGAACTTCAAAATAACAAAGAAACCCACTTGCCTGGCAAAAATTCGTTCACCCGTTTCAAAAAATCATGCCATATTTGCCATTATGTCAAGTTTGCAACCAATTCGCTCGCTTGAACCAAGTGTGCAACCACTTCACATCCTGCCCCTTGCAATATATAACAATAATGTAACTAAAATGTGTCCATAATCTGACCAAATTCAGACATTCCGAAAAGTAACAGGTAAATCTGTTCTTATTTTATTAAATCTATATACATGTATATGATATTAACAATAAATACAAGTTGTGGCCTCCCATTACCAGCACGGGTTCGTAAAATGCATTCACACGTGTAAACTGTATAAAATATCCTCCATTGATTCCATCAAAGTTATTGTAGAAGTTAATATATGAATCAGGGATCATCGATCCTGGGGGGAAATTTTAGGGAGAAGGAAAACAGCCCAATGTGTATGCATTAACGAATTATAGACAGGGCGGACCGTATGTTTGGATGGGCGGACCATATTTTGGGACAGGGTGGACCGTTTATACCGGGAATAAACTTTAACCTTTACTTAATGCAGTTTATTGATTAAAAAATATTTTTTAGGATATTATTAATAACCACATTGAGTTGGATATTATGCAGGTGATAATTGACCAATATTACATGCCATTGATTGTTAAATATAAGATGGAAAGCCGCTAAAATTCAAATTCTTTATTAAACAATATGATACAGAAAAAACTTGTTATTCACATCTGATATTGTGAAACACAATACAACACAATAACGTAAAATTTTTCTTTAACAAAGTGCTTGTTTGAGGGGAAGGATTACTATTTTGTTTATAGTCTTTAGAAATACACAAAGACAGTATAAGTCAAAATATATCCTTTATTGACAGTCCAAGAAATTATGTCACAAATACAATGTATAATAATAAGAATTCTCAATACATGTACATCAATATATAAAATTCTTGACAATTCATTTCAATATAATAACAATTATTTATTAAAATTAAGTTGGGGAAATAATTATTCACTTAGCATTATGAGAACATTTTGATTATTAAAATAGGTAACAGGTACCATGTCAACAAAATGTATATAATAAAATACTCAATTTACATTACAAAAATCAATGTTCAATCACAGTATTCATGTGTTCCAAAAATACAAGTCAAACTATGAAAAATATGTTGTAAGTAAAACATAAAGTTACATTTTAACAAGTCAGAGACTAAAGTAAGTCTACAAAATTTCATGTCCTATAGATTTTAGAAAAAGAGTTAAAATATAAAATAAAGTTTAACATGAGTTAAAATATAAAAGAAAGTTTAACATACCTGTAGAAATACACATAGACTGTATAAGTCAAAATATATCCTTTATTGACAGTCCAAGAAATTATGTCTGTCTAACTTAAACTGTCTCTTTTATAGGTATGTTTTGGAATTGTTTGAAAAGTAGAATTAATTTATTAATGGGTTTTCACTTTGAAGTTATAAATGTCAAAAACTAAGAAGGAAACAAAGCTGTGATATTTTACTCAGCTATTATTCTGTATTTGTTTGTATTTACTCTATAAAAAAACAGTCCATCTGTTAAACTCTATAAAAAAACAGTCCATCTGTTAAACAAAGAAAAGTGCTTAAAAGACCTAAAGTGCTTCCTAGGCTTAAGCAAAATGTGTTGATTAAACAATATTTTAAGTATGTTTGACATGTTAAGAATGATGGTTTCTATACCAAAGTTTGAAGAAGTTATTACTGTAAAAAATACATGTTATTTTAAGGTTTAAATTTGAAAATACAAACAAGTAAACTATAGATACAAAAATGTACAAAAATATGCATTATGTAATATAAAAATATAACTCATATTTGGGGTTCCTTATAATATGATACAGAAAATACTTGTTATTCACATCTGATATTGTGAAACACAATACAACACAATAACGTAAAATTTTGATTCTTCAACAAGTTAGTTTATATTAGAATTTGTTTAATTAAGATGATGTCTGTTTAGTGAATTACATGTAATATACATGTATACATTGTATATTAATTTATTATTATTTCTTCGTTTTCATTTTGTTATTAAGTAATATAAATAATCTATTTTCCTCTATACAGCGAAATGTAATGTTATGAATGGTATATATAAAAAATAGTACAACGAAGGTAATTATACCCCCGCACAACATAGTTTGAGGTCACCAGGTCAAAGGTCAAGGTCACAGGGGCCTTGACTTCAAAAACTTGTCCGCCCAATAACTTAAGATTCCTTTGAACCATAGTCTTCATATTTGGCATTGAGGTTAGTCATGATTAGTAGATGACCCCTATTGACTTTGAGGTCACCAGGTCAAAGGTCAAGGTCACAGGGGCCTTGACTTCAAAAAGCTTGTCCGCCCAATAACTTGAGATTCCTTTGACCCACAGTCTTCATATTTGGCATTGAGGTTAGTCATGACTAGTAGATGACCCCTATGGATTTTGAGGTCACCAGGTCAAAGGTCAAGGTCACATGGGCCTTGACTTCAAAAAGCTTGTCCACCCATTAACTAAAGATTCCTTTGATCCACAGTTTTCATGTTTGGCATGGAGGTAAGTCATGATTAGTAGATGACCCCTATTGACTTTGAGGTCACCAGGTCAAAGGTCAAGGTCACAGGGACCTTGACTTCAAAAAGCTTTTCCGCCCTATAACTTAAGATTCCTTTGACCCACAGTCTTCATGTTTGGCATGGAGGTTAGTCATGATTAGTAGATGACCCCTATTGATTTTGAGGTCACCAGGTCAAAGGTCAAGGTCACAGGGACTTTGACTTCAAAAAGTTTGTCTGCCCAATAACTTTAGATTCCTTTGACCCACAGTCTTCATATTTGGCATGGATGTTGATCATTATTAGTAGATGACCCCTTTTGATTTTGAGGTCACTGGATCAAAGGTCAAGGTCATAGGGACCTTGACTTCAAAAAGTTTGTCCACCCATTAACTTAAGATTTCTTTGACCCACAGTCTTCATATTTGGCATGGATGTTGATCATGACTATAAGGTGACCCCTATTGATTTTTAGGTCACTGGGTCAAAGGTCAAGGTCACAGGGACCTTGACAAAAAAAGCTTTTCTTCTCAATTGCTAAAGAATGTCCTGTCCGCAATGTATTGATTTTGACATTTTCACATTTGAAGCATGTAGAATACATAACTTAGCAATGCACTGGCTTAGTAACCTCAGATTTGACAGGGAGGTTGTCCTTGAACTCTAAATGGCCACTGTTGATTCTGACAAAGTGGTATGCGGGGGTATTCACGCCATGATAGTGGCAGTTCAAGTTTATATTAACATTGAGGGCATAAGGAAAATATGTTTTATATTTGAGATTTTCTCAAACCATTCACATTAGCTTATACAACCTATTTTATACTTATAATTGTATGGGTCAATATCTATAATAATGAATATAAAGTTAGATTAATCCACAATCCACCTTATGCACATGATTAAAATATTAATATCATATGAAGATTTAACAAGTTTTAGATCGATGTTAATTTTTTAAATTCAAATCTGTTCAATATGAAAATGCTTATAATTATGACATGTTTAGGATAATAATGATGCCAAAATATATATATAAAATTAAATAGCAATATTTAATTCGAAAATATACATGGTCCGCCTCGTCTCGAGTCACGGTCTGTCCTGTCCCAAAATATGGTCTGCCCCGCCCTTGTATGGTTTGTCCTGTCTCATGGTCTGCCCTTCCCTGGTACGGTCCGTCCTGTCGCACGGTCTGCCCTATCCTACATGTACCATCGCATTATCATGCATGACTAATTGGCTGTACATCCTTTAGACTATAATATAAACACAATTAACAACACTTATACATTTCCACAGTTTATTAATTAATAGTAGATCTGGCAATGGCCTCTAAACGTTTTTGACCTGTAAATATGGATAAAAACAAATAATTTATAAGATTTCTCTAAATATTTGTTTCTATATTTTTCATGTAGATTTGTTGTTTAATGTCACGGATTTATATTACAGGGATCAGTCACTCCAAGTTAACCCTATATAAATTTCCCAAATATCTTGTCACGCACCTGATAAAGGTACAGTACATCGATCAATAAATTTACTGCCACTAAGCGTAAATGCCTGTTTGCAACGGATACCTACTTTACAAAATACCATACAGCTTTTCCATTTATCATTCGATTTTGGAAATTTAAAGTTTATTTTGAAGAAAAATACTTGTTTAATTCAAATATCTTGATTCTTCATTTATTTTTATACGGGAAAAACGGGACGGGACGTATTAAGGGAACGCCCCTGGCGGGCGGGCGGCGTCCAATTTTGTCCGGAGCATATCTCCTACATGTATGGAGGGATTTTAATAAAACTTCATAGAAATGTTCACCACTCTGAGGAGCAGTGTCGCACACATGAACCAGGTCTCTAGGTCAAAGGTCAAGGTCACACTTAGAGCTCATTGAAAAATGCTTGTCCGGAGCAAAACTTCCACATGCATAGAGGGATTTCAATATAACTTGGCACAAATGTTCACCATTGTGAGGCGGAGTGTCGCGCTAAAAATTCAGGTCCCTGCAGCCAAGGTCAAGGTCACACATAGAGGTCAAAGTTTAGATAAAAATATGAAGATGTGTATATGGACCATTTAGTCATCATTTATTGAGGGATTGTAACACAAAATGGTCATTTTCAAGACTATGGCTGTGATACATATGATTTAGGTCAATATATACAATGTCAAGGTCACTAAAGATGATGAAATATCCAGATTTTGTCTGGAGCATATCTCCTACACGCATGGAGGGATTTTAATGAATATTTCATAGAAATGTTCACCATTATGAGAAGCCATGTCATGCACATGAACTAGGTCCAGGTCAAAGGTCAAGGTCACACTTAGAGCTCATTGAAAAACACTTGTCCAGAGCAAAACTTCTACATTCATAGGGGCATTTCAATATAACTTGGCACAAATGTTCACCATTGTGAGGCTGAGTGTCGCACGCAAAATTCAGATCCCTGCGACCAAGTCAAGATTACACTAGAGGTCAAAGTTCAGATAAAAATTTGAAGATGTGTATAGGGACCATTTAGTCATCATTTATTGATGGATTGTAGCACAAATGGTAACTATCATGACTACAGGTGTGACACATTTAATTAAGGTTAATATTTGCAAGGTCAAGGTCACTGGAGATGATTAAATATCCAGATGTTATCCAGAGCATATTTTCTACATGCATGGAGGAATTTTATGTTACTTTATAGAATTGTTCACCACCATGAGACGTAGTGCCCTGCACATGAACCAAGTCTCTAGGTCAAAGGTGAAGGTCACAGAGCCCATAGAAAAATGCTTGTCTGGAGCAAAACTTCTACATGCATAGAGGGATTTCAATATAATTTGGCACAAATGTTCATCATTGTGAGGCTGAGTGCCGTGCATAAAATTCAGGTCACTGCGACAAAGGTCAAGGTCACACATCCTGTGCATATCTTCCCTACTGATTTGTTTTAAGGTTCATTTAACAACACAGTGCCAAGAATAAAAACTTGCTTGCTAGATAAACACTTATCCATAATGCCCCATCTCCTTTTAAGCTTTCGTAAACGGGCGTATTTTGTGACTATGGCACCCTTGTTTAAAGATACAGACTATCTGTCCGCAACGACGATTATAAAATTAACTTGATGAAATCCGCGGTGAATTTACCCTTTTTATATAAAAAGCAGATATTTGAAATTTATTATAACGGTTACATAATTCATTCAATTTCAAAATATAAAAGAAGCCGATGTAAGTTATTCATAGATGATCAAAGATGTTATATTTAAGATTAATTGGGTTATGTAGCCAAATTTATTGACGCACAAATCATTGTTTTATGGGTAAATGTATTGCGGGCTTAACAATTTGCTCAACATGTAAATTAAATTTATTCATTTTTTTTTCAGTACAAAATATTGTTGATATTGTCAATTTTGCCATTTTCATAGAATATTTTAATTTCCTTCATCATTTATATCACCTTTTTTTTTTTTTTGTAAATCTGTTTTCAAACGTTGATGCAGTGAAGTAGACAATCAGCGTAACAGTAAAGTACTCCCGTGTGGCTGTCTCGATTTCGGCCTTTTTTAATGTCACTCGTATACATGTATTTAAATTATTCTCTTTTTTTTTGAATGCCTGTAGAAAGATATCTTTTCTTTACATTAAAATGATGATATTTTTTGTGATCCAAGTGTCGGCATTTCTTTGGTAGGGAATACACATGTGTCAACATCAAAGATTGGCAGATTCTTTTGAAGAGCAGACTAGTCAATTGTCAGAGGTCATCATGTGTGTAAATTTTGTATATGTTATTTAAGTTGGAAACATAATATCTCATTTATTTATTGATGCTACTTTGTTGGCGAGTGTTTTCGTGTATTTTCGCACAATTGAAATACAGAATACTGACAGTCTGCGATGAATTTTTGTTAAAGTTTAAAATTTTTAAAACGGGGCAATTGTCTGCCCTTCAGATATTTAAGAGACAAATGCTGGGTGTTTTTTTTTTTCAGACGTACATATGTATTTTAGTGAATTACCGCGTGTAATAAATTGATCATTGGTCACCCGAGAGAGCGGAATGTCCCTGCAATATTTCACAGTGATCAACGGTGACGATATTCCGCAGCAGAAATTGCACCCGATCGGGTGATAACAGAAAGTCAAAACTGTGGCAGGGACGTTTCCGTGACAATCCAACCGTAAAATAATCGCAGGGATTGACAGACTTTAGTAAATTGTTTAAGCTGTACAGTACATTTATGGAAAGTAGATTTATAATTGATATCGAGATGTATTTGTTATTTCTTTTATGGTTTGTAAAGTTTCCTTGCTTATAATTCCAAAGAAAAAAGACACACAAATCGTCTCGAGACGATGACGTCTAACATACATGTCTTCCAAGTTCTACTTGAGATGTAGAAATGGTTGAATTGATTTTGGCTGCTCAATGAGGAACAATTACATGTAATATCTACTTCTGTATAATATGTGATGACCGTTTCTTACAGTGAAACTTAGATGAGCAATCTGGGGCCAATATGGCCCTCTATTGATAGTAGCAATGCCTTCATTGTAAGTCAAAGTTTGTGTTTCACGTTAACTGGGGCCACTTTCAGGGCATACATGTACAAGTGTTGTGACAAGTCATAGATAATAATGGGTTTTCCCCTTGGATTTTTACAAAATTGTAGCTAAAAAAAAATTTTGTTTGTTTTTTAGAAAACAAGATGGCACATGAGATACATTTAAAGAACAACAAATACCGGGCAGTGGGTTAAGGCTTCGGCCTAGGCCTTGGTTATTCTTAAAGAGGGACTTGCGCCATTTTGTGATGACAATTAGGAAGACAGCAGCACAAACGGATAATTATGAAACCCAAAATACAACAAACAAAGACCTCCTCAACCAAACATACCATGGGCCCACCTGTCAGATAACAACTCTCCAGCCAGATCATGTCCGAGTCTCAAAAGGGATATGTCCCCTCAATCAAGATAAATGTAACTGTTGTTTTCCTAATAATAAGAGACCCTGTCCAAACAACATATGTATGTGGTGCCATCTATGACAGCATTATACAGTATCATGCATCAATGCCACCAGCACCTTTTTGGAAAAACAGTGATGTCCAACAGTGGTCAACAGAACCCCTGGGAGGTTTGCAAAATGTTTTATAAATGCTCCTGGGTACAAGGACAAGACATCAGCAGACGACACTGATTGCACTGGGTTGCTTCATGTTATCATAAATAACAAGTACTTTCATAGCCATATTGGATGCAATGTTACCGAAAACCAAACAATCTTTTTTTAAACGGAATTTAGGCTAGGAATTCAAACGGTTTTGGTTTTTGGTTTCCTTTTGCCAGTAGATAAACCCCTTATTGTTTGGGGGGTTTAAAGGGGTAAAAAGGTAAAGGGTAAACTTTTTGACCTTGTGGGGCAAAAAGGGTTTCCAATCAAAAAACCCAAAGAACCCTTTGGGCCTGGAAACTTAAATTTGGGTTATGGTTTTGGGTAAAGGGCCCGGGGTAGTTTGAGCCCTTTTTGTTTTGGGGGGCAAGGGGTCAAAGGTAAAGGGTTTCCACGGGGGGGACCTTAAAAAGCAAAAAGGGTTTTCCCGGATCAAAACTAAAGAACCTTAAGGCCAAAGGAACTTCAAACTTGGTATGGGTTTTGGTTATAACCAAATCAGATACCCCTTTTTGATTTTGGGGTAAAGGGGTAAAAAGGTAAAGGGTCACTTTTGACCTGGTGGAAAAACGGTTTCCGATCAATAATGAAAGAACCCCTAGGGCCTAGGGACTTCAAAACTTGAGGATGGTGATTGGGGTCATGATCAGTAGATGACGGGCCCTATTGAATTTTTGGGTCAAGGGGTCAAAGGTTTAAGTGTCACATTGACCTCTTAGGTAAAACGGTTTCCGATCAAATAACTAAAGAACCTTAGGCCTAGGAATTCAAACTTGGTTATGGTGATTGGTCATGACGCAGAAAAGAACCCATTTGATTTTGGGGGTTAAGGGTTTAAAGGGCCCAAGGTCACTTGGACCTGTAGGTAAAAATGCTTTCCTGATGTCAATAACTTTAGAACCCTTAAATTTCCTAGGAACTTCAAAAGCTGTGGTACTGGTGATTGGTCCATGACCAGCAGATGACATATTGATTTTGGAGTCAAAAGGTCAAAGGGTCAAGGTCAATTGACCTTGTAGGTAAAAACGGAGTTTCCGCGGGGTCAATTAACTAAAAAGCTTGGCCTAGAACTGTCAACACTTTGTGTGATGATTGGGTCAGATGACAGCAGATTGACCCCCTATTGAGTTTTAGGTGAAGGGGTAAAGGTCAAGGTCACATTTGAGACTTTTAAAGTTAAAACGGTTTCCTGTCAATTAAAACTCAAGAACACTTAGGCCCCTAGGAAAACTTCAAACTTGGGTATGGTGGATTTTGGTCATTACCAGCAGCAGTTAAACTCCTATTGATTTCGGATTAAGGGGTCAAAGGCAAGGTCACAATGAACCTGTAAGTAAAAACGGGGTTTCCCTGATCAATAACTAAAGAACGCTTCGGCCTAGGAACATCAAAACTTGGGCATGGTGTTTGGTCACGGTGACCCACCCAGATGACCCCCTATTGATTTTGGGGTCAAGGTAAAAGGTCACTTTGCCCCTTGTATTTTAAAAAAACGGTTTCCGATCAATAAAAGGGAAGAACCCTTGGGCCCTGGGAAAATTCAACCTAGGGCATGGTGAGGTCATGACCGACCCCTATTATTTTTTGGGGGTAAAAGGTCAAGGTCCCCTTGCCCCTTGGGTGGTAAAAACGGTTCTAAATAAATTTACAAAAACGCCTGGGCCCAAAACTTCAAATTTGTATGCGTTTGGTCGTGACCAGGCAGATAAACCCAAATTGAGTTTTGGGGCAAGGGGTAAAGGTAAAAGGTTACCGGGTAAAATATTTAAATAACCCTTATTAATTTTAAATACGGGGTCGGGAAGTCTTTGCTAATAACCCTATCAAAATGTTTAATTGGCGGGGCTGATGGGGGGGAAAACCAATTTTTACCAAACAAATTTTTTTGTTTCTTTTGGAATTTTTGGGGGCTTTTACCTATGTGAAAAATTATTCTTGAAGTCAACACTTTTGACCCCTTTTGATTACAAAGGGCCTTTTTATTCGGCATTTTTTTGCTTTTTCCTTTCAATGATGTTGTTAAATAATTTAGTACCGTGGAAATTTTACCTTCAATTGTAATTTTAACATCAAATTTATACAGAAAAAAAAAAAGGCAAAAAAAAAGAATGCCCATTTAACTCTGATGAAATTTAAAAGGATACGCCCTTATAACTATTTGTTTATTTTTTTTTAAATTCAATAGGTACGTCGGGTATAAAAAACTTTGTTTTTCCACTAAACGGGCATGGAAAGAAAAAAAGTAAAGGCTAATTACTTACTTAGATGACTGAATTGGCATTTTCCAAATCAAGATATAAGGAACTTTTTACTTTAAAACCAGCTGCAAAACAAGCTTTTACTGAAACTTCAAGATGTAAGAGTATATCATTTGTAATAAACTTATGATATCAGTTTGAAATCTTTAAAGGAGGTCACTGTTTTCAGTGATAAATAATATTTATATTTAAAGAACATTCTTTAAATTCAAGAATAAATTTTAGGGTAATCAAGAAAATAATTCTCAAAACTGGTTTTCATTTTTTTTCGAAAAGTTTGAGAATAAAAAAATTTCCCCTTAAATTCATTTACATTGATAAAAAAGTATGTCCAATCAGATGACTTTACCACAGACCTATTTTTAGAAATCTCAAAATGTATTAGTTAAAAAAGATCAATTGAGATCATTTTTTAAATTAATTGTTTTTGACCATAATATAAAATTTGTTGTATAGAATAGAAGTATTATAAATGCACATAACGTACATTTATGAAAGGAAATATAAAAGAATTTGTTATGTTTTCATTAGCTTAAGAAGAAAGACTTCATTATAACTACTGTAGACCTTTGATGAAATTCTGGGAAGAAATCAATGAAGAATGAAAAAGTTCTAAAATCAATTGAAGGATGCTCCAACTAAATGAGGAATATAGGAGCTTAAAAAACAAAATGCTGAAGAACATGAAACCAATATTCAAACAAAAGAGTAAAACGTAACATTTCTAATGTTTTAAAATTTTCCAGTTATAGTACTGGTGGCAGTTTCCTTGCATAAAAATGGTTTTTTAGAGAACACTTAGAATTGTTTGTTTCCGGTAAAAATATTTGTACTTCTATTCCACAACAACCATGGTTTTAAGAGACAGAGACCTTTGTTTTAAAAAACATTTTCTTTCTGGTTGATACTTGTACACATGTATTCCACAAAGCCATGGTTTTAAGAAGAACTGTTTTGTTTCTTGTTTAATACAGGGTACATTGTCTTCCATAAACCCTGGTTTTAAGAGAAGCTGTTTGTTTGTCTGGTTGATTACTGGGTACAGGTATTCCACAACAAAAGGGCCAATGTTTTAAGAATAATCTTTGTTCGGTTTTTAAACAGTAAATGTATTCGCAAAACAGCCATGGTTTTAAGAGAACTGTTTGTTTTCTGGTTTGATACTGGGTACAGTGGGATTGCCAACAGGCATGGTGTTTAAGAGAAACTGTTTGTTTTCTCCCTGCATACAGGTTTATGTTTTTCCACACAACCATGGTTTTAAGAGAACTGTTTTTTTGGTTGATTACTGGGTACATGTTTCCCATACAGCCATGGTTTTAAGAAATGTTTGTTTACTGGGTTGATACTGGGTTTATTGGTAGATTCCACACAACCATGGTTTTAAGAGAATGTTTGTTTCTGGATTGATACTTGTCTTTGTTTTCCACACAACCATTTTTTTAAAAAACTGTTTTTCTGGTTGAACAGGTATATTATTCCCAAGAGAACATTGATATTTTTTTTGTCCGGTAAAATACTGGGGAATTTTTTAATAACCCTGGTTTTTTTAAAAGAACTTAAAGTTTGTTTTGGCAGGGCCAGTATTATTAGGGTTGCAAAAAAGTTAGGGAAGCTTTGTTTAGGGTTTAATGATGTCCCTTGTCTGTTTTTTACAAGGGAAATTGGGGTAAAAAATTTTAACTGTCCTTGGGAAAATTTATCACTTATTAAAAAACATTTTTACACAACAAAAAACAGAAGAAAAATTTTGGGAAAATTTCAAGTACATGATAAGAAAAAAAATCAAAAAAAATAATTTTAAAAATAAATTTTTTTCTGTTAAAAGCATGTAGGGGCGATCCAACTTACGTTATTCAACGTCACAAAGAGTCATTGTTAATTAGGCGCCCGCACAACAAAGTTGTGAAGGGGAGTGATACTGATTTTAGTTGTCCATCCCCGGACGTCCGTTTGGGTTTTTTCCCTTGTCTGCCTCAATCAACAAGATCTCGCTTTTACCCAACAGTCCCTGTCATATTTGGGCGTGGAGGGTTGTATTCACTGATGAAGTTTGATGATCCACGTTTATTTTTTAGGTCACTGGGTCAAGGTCTGGTCACACGGGTCTTGAAATAAATAAAAACCTGTAAGCCCAATGAGGCTTTAAAAATTTCCTTGACCGGCAGTCTTCATATTTGGTGATGGAGGTTACTTCACGATTAGTATGTGACCGCCCAATAAAACTTTAAGATTAATTTTGTATTTTGGAGGTTTAGTCACATGAGTAGATGGCCCTATTGATTTTTGAGGTCAAAAGAATCAAGGTCAGGGGGGTCTGACTGAAAAAAAACCTGGCCCCCCCAAAAAACTTGGCCCAAAAATTTTTTTGAAAGCCACATCCTTTCATTTTTTGGCATGGAGGTTAGTCAAAAAATAGTTTTGGACCCCTATTGATTTTTTGGTTTTATGGGGCAAAGGCCCAGGGCAAAAATCCCCCCCCCCTTTTTTGTTAAAAAAATTGTCCCCTCACATAAATTTAAAATTCCTTTTACCCACAGCTTAATATTTGGGGATTTAATGTTAGTCACGATAAGTAGATGCCCCCTAAATTTATTTGAGGTTGCTAGGTCAAGGTTTAAAAGGGGGCCCTTTTTTAAAAAAACCCTGTCTGGGCCCTTTTAACTTAAAACCCTTTTTATACCCTCAGGCTCCATGTTTTTTAGGAAAGGGTTTGTCATGAGAGTAGGGTAAACCCCATTTTATTCTGAGGGGCACTTTGGGCAAAGGGGCCCGGGAAGGTAGACGGGCCTTGATAAAAAAGCTTTTTCTGTCCAATAATTAATGTTCCTTTTGACCCCCTGTCTTTATAAAATGGATGGGGGTAAGTCATGAAAATAAGATAACCCCTACTGATTTAAAAGGGCAAAAAAAGGGCAAAGGGACACGCAGGGTTTTGTTTAAAAAAAGCTTTTTCCGGCCCCTTGCTTTAAAAAATTTTTTTGAGTTTTTCAATTTGGGACTTTAGGTTGTTTATGAATTTTATTAAAATTTTGAGGTCACTTTGGGCAAAAGGTTTACAGGGACCTTGACCTTAAAAAGCTTGTTGGCTAATTGGGTTAAAAATGCTTTTGTAACAAATTTTTCATTTTTTGGGGGGGGGGTTTAGGGTTTTTTTATTTACTATTGAAAACCCCCCCATTGATTTTAGGGGACTGTGTCAAAGGTCAAAAATCCAACAGGGGCCTTGACTACAATAACTTGTTTTTTTAAAATGCTTTTAAAAATCCTCAGTGTATTGATGTTGAATTTTCACATTTGAAGAAAGTAGAATACATAACTTAGCAATGGGGACTGGCTTACTTACCCCAATTTGGCAGGGCTCTAAATGGGGGGAAATGTTGAAATTTTGAAAAGTGGTAGGCGGGGGAAATTTACGCCAAGACAGTGGCAGTTCTAGTTTTATATGGAAGGGGAATTTTCTTATTTAAAAAAGAAGGGCCCTGCATGTTCCACATACCCGTGATCCAGTTTAAACCACTGCCTAATACCCTAAAAAAGTTAATAAAAAACCCTTTTTTAAATTCTGTTTCGATTTTTGGCCGGGTTGGGACAGGTGCAAACCTGGGTTATATAAAGTGAAAGTCGGGGGGGTGGG
>NW_026855444.1:0-33101 GCF_026571515.1 Ruditapes philippinarum | reverse complement strand
ATTAAAACAAATGATGTGAAAGAAGTGAGTTCAAACATTATCTTACAGATTTACAACTTAATATGATATGAATGACATCAAGTAAAGGTCTTTCACACAGTGTCCTATTTTACAATCTTAGGAGCGTGATTTAACATAAGAATATACATGCAGTTATAACCTTTATTATCAAATATAGAGCAGCAGTTGGTTTATAAACGTGCACGCATCAGACAAAATATGCGTGTATAAACACTGCGATATACCGTACCCCGGATATTGCTTGATATTTTGAGAACTTTCATCCAATTTCACGATTTTGAACGGGGGACGAAGGTTGGATCAGAGACGATAATTTCCAAACTAATTGCTATTTCATTTATCTTAACGGGCTTTAAATATCTAGAGGTACATTTTGTAGCTCTTAAAGACATCAAAGTATAACAGGAATTTGTTAAATTGATTAAACTACCCCTAAACGATCGGCTGCTCACTAGAAAATATTGATCGCGATATTGTAGAATGATTTTATTACCAAGATAAAAAAGATTGAATCAGCATTTTCTATTCATTATATGCTTAGTCCGAATTTTAGACAAAACATGTGGAAGTACGAAAAGATATATATAAGTGTACCGAGTATAAAGTTTTAGTGTACCGAGTACATAGTGTAAGAGTTTTGCTAAACAGAATGGAAACTCGATGTTTTGTCTAATTTTACGTCTGTTTTTAAATATTTATTCAAATACTCCTATTAAGAATGTATGGGATGCAGTACGAAAATTAAGTGTTAAGTATAAAAATAGTCCAACTGTTCACTTTAAAACTGATGATGGCCAATATGCCAAAACATCTTAAACATTTACCACCCCAATCTCTTGACTTGCTTCTTAAAATTTTTAACAAAATTTGGGTATCTGGTAAAGTTCCCAACACATGGAAAAATGCGTTGGTTACTCCTATCCCCTAACCTGGAAAAGATACGAGCGACCCTACACATTATCTTCCAATTTCATTAACAAGTTGCCTCTGCAAAACATTCGAGAGAAAAATAAATAATCGCTTAGTTTGGTATTTAGAATCTAATGGAATTGTCACTTATTTTCATTCAGGGTTTTGTAAGCAACGAAATACAAACGATCATCTTGTACGATTTGAAACTTTTATAAGAGAAGCCTTTGTAAATAAACAACACCTGGTATCAATTTTATTTGATCTTGAGAAGGCTTACGATACTACTTGGAAATATGGTACAAATGTATCTTAAAAGATCTAAAGGATGCTGGACTTAAAGGCAGACTCCCTCTTTTCATTTCTGGATTTCTAAACGATAGACACTTTAAAATAAGACTTGGTTCAACTTTTTCTGAGGACTACCAACAAGAACAAGGTGTTCCTCAAGTAAGCATACTTTCTGTTACACTTTTTGGCCTTAAAATATTCAATATTGCTAGCGCTCTTACACCAGGCATAGATTGTTCTCTATTTGTAGACGATTTTCTTATCTGCTATCGGTAATAAAGTATAAGAACAATCGAAAGGCAACTTCAACAAAATTTAGATAAAATTCAAAAGTGGGCAAAAGAAAATGGTTTAAAATTCAAAGTCAAAAACTAAATGTGTTCATTTTTGTCGATTACAGAAACATCATAATGACCCTGAACTTTACATATCTGGTTCTAAAATTCCAGTAGTTGATGAGGCAAAGTTTTTAGGAATTATATTTGATAAAAAAAAACAACAAAAAAACATTCTTTTATACCACATATTATACATTTGAAAACTAATTGTCTAAAAGCTTTAAATTTACTTAAGGTTTTATGATATACGAATTTGGGATCAAATTCTTCCACATTACTGAAATTATACAGAAGTCTTATCCGATCAAAATTAGATTATGGTTCTGTAGTATATGGGTCTGCAAATGCTATTAACCATACATCACCAGGGTTTACGATTAGCTTTAAGTGCTTTGCGCACCTCACGTGTAGAAAGAATATATGCTGAAGCTGGGGAACTGTCACTTCATCTACGTCGATAAAAGCTATCACTTCAATATGCAACTATAATTTCATCTAATAGCAAAAATCCAGCTAAAAATATTATTTTCAATCCAACTTATACTGAAAAATTTGTTAAAAAATCAAAGGAAATTAAACCATTAGGCCTCGTTTAAAAGATGGTTTAGATAAACTTAAAATTAATCCAGACAGTACCCTATAAAATGACGAGGAGGATGTTATACCTTGGACTTATAATTCCCTGAAAATTAATACTAACCTTTCAAATTTAAAAAAGTAATTAAATTCACCTGAACATTTCAAAAAGACGTTTTCTAGAAATTAAGGAAGAGCATGAAGATTTTATACATATTTATACGGACGGTTGAAAAGAATGGTTGCAAAGTATGTGCAGCTGTTTTTGAAAATAATTTTAAATCTAGTATGAGGTTACCAGATAATGCATCAATTTCTACCACAGAAGCAAGCGCTATAGATTTAGCATTGTCATACTTAGTACAGCATACCCATGATAAATTTGTGATATTTTCTGACTCGCTATCTGTTTTAATATCCATCAGAAATAAAAAATGATTCAGAAACTTCTTTTACGATTTCATGAAGTACTTTAAACAAAATTTATTAAATCATATTGGATTCAAAGTCATGTATGTACACGAAGAAATGAAAAGAAGATACTTAAAGTAAACTAACATTAAATTTTCAACAAATTGATTTATTGTTGCCTGCTTGTGATTTCAGACTGGCTATAAATAAACTTATATCATCTGAATGGGAATCAAATTGGGACAATGCCGTTTTTAATAAACTTAACGATATCAATCCATCTCTTTATGTGTGACCATCTCTATCTCTGTCAAACCGCCATGATCAAATAGTTCTTCTTCGATGCCGAATTGGACACACTAAAATTACCCACTCTTATCTCCTCACGAATGACAATGCCCCTTTCTCTGTAGCTTGTAATGAAAAATTTACTGTCAAACATTTACTTCTTGTATGTCATGATTTTTCACAGGCCCGTAATAGATTTTATCGTGTAAACTCACTCAAAGAACTCTTTAATACAATTCCATAAAAAAACATTATTGATTATTTGAAATAGATGAACTTGTACTCTAGCATCTAGTTGACTCATTTTTGTTGTCATTTACAAAACATTACACAACATCTTAAGCCTATCATAACATTCGGCACGATATGTCGAGTTTTGTGTTGACGTGCCGTAAAAACCGAAACAAACAAACAAACAAACAAACAAACTAAAACGTCTGTTTATCGATCATGCCATTTTTATTTGCTTATAATGCACTGTTTATGATTTTTATTTAAATATTTCAGAATTATCAATGCAGTTTCAGTGTTATTTCTGTTCTTTTTCAACAGACAAATTTTTTAATTTAAATGGTAGATTTAATTTCCCATTTGGTTGAAAATTACACAATGGATGACATTTAGTTCAAGCGTGTTAATGAAGATGGCATTACAAGATAACGCCTGAACGTTGTCGGGAGTAGGGTAGAACCATCAACATTGAGGATCAAAATCTTTAAATACATGTCACAAGAAACTGTGATCAGGAAGATCTATCTCTAAATAGAAGAAAAACATATTTATATGACATTGATTACACGTTTTTACAGGGTAAATGTGATAAAGATATCCGCACACTTAGTAAAATATCAACAAATTTAACAAAAATAGTAACAAATTTCATGTGCAGACGGTGTGCCGTTGCTAGAATGCAGGTGCAAAATAACCTAAGTTACCTTTACATGGATTTTTGGCATAGAAGGAAGTGGATTGATATCAGATATTGGCACACTTGCTCATTACCGGCTAATATTGACAATCTTTAGGCAGCGTTAATGCAATTTTGTTATTGTTAATATTTAGATTAATAAATTCTGAAAAAAGTTGATCTTTCCATAGCAACGAGAACTTAATTTACTAACAAAATTTTTTCGACTCAGTTTTTACATGAGCAGGAAAGAAAATTTTATCGCCTATGGATTATTCGCAGATGTTTCCAGTTAAGTACCTCCGAACTCTGCATATTCTGCACATATAGCGTCAATCAGTATATACAATAAGAAATATTTAAGATTGAGTGTGGTAAAAAGTCTGTCTTTAAGATAATATTAGAAAGTCACCTTCCAAGGCCCATCAGACATTAATTTTGACTATAGCTCTTTGTTGGGCAAGTTTGTGATCAAATTGGTCAGTTTGTATGTACTACGGCCTGTTAACCTTGTTAATACAATAACATGATGAGAAGGAACAAGTCCTGGTTTATTTTATTTGTAAGGGACATTGCCAATGAACAGTAAATAGCCTATAAGGTAAAATCCTTGTCTGATGAATAATTTAGAAGAAAGATCATTGCACATGATCAGTAGATGACATCTAATAATTTCGAGGTCATTGGGTCAAAAATCAGGGTCACATTAACGCTAAATGTAAAATTATTGACAAGTCAATAAGTTGTATAAATGGCACTTTTACAGGCTGGTGAAGGAGGGGGATCCTTGTACTAGATATAGCACATGTCTAGTTAATAAGGGAAATTCACATAAATGGTGTAATATGATTGGTTATTTATCTCGTGGCCACGATTTAGTAATATTTATGAAATATCGTGGCCACGACTTTGTAACTCGTGGCCTCGACAAAGTGTCTCGTGGCCACGAGATAAATAAAAACACAGAATTGATTAGTGCTTACGAAATATTGGTATAATAATAGCATCAATTGTCACGATTATAACTTATTGCAATTTCCATGAAGAAATTTAGTTAATAAAGATATTTAAAATATAAATATAGCACAGTATTACCTGCCCATAAGGTCTGTCTAATGTTTTGCAACAAAAGTCGAAATTATTGGAAATACATTTTTAACTTCCTTTCTTTCCCAACAGACCGATCATGGACAGTTCAAAGTTACATAAAACGTTTAAATTTATTATAATGTACGGTGGTCTTACACAGAATTATAGTCATATGAAAATTCATAGGCTAATTTCTTTGTGCACTGTCACTTCAGTAACGAAATTTATCAGTTATATTTACCATTGCTTAGCTCAAATGGGTTTGGATCATATATATATAATTGTCAGATGTCAGTGTACCACCAAGTATTGCTTTGGGGTTGCTAGTCTGATCCTCGGTCGAGGCATTTCTGCGGGACATTTGACCTAGGACATTGAATCTAATGGTCATTTTTCTCTCACCGCTGATTCAGAAATTATATTAGATAAGTAGTCGTTCACTTACGGGGGAAATTGGTAATTACTGGTTCGTTATCCTGAATAGCCGGTTTACTGAAGCTATATGTTATATTTTTGGTCCCTGGTTGTGTACAGTTTTGATATTCAATTTTGCCGTCAGCCGACGTTTACAAGAAATGGTGCTCTTTGATTAATTTTTATTATGCCACCGCAGCATCTGCGATGCGGTGGCATATAGCGATTCATCTGTGTGTATGTGTGTGTGTGTGTGTTTGTGTGTGTGTTATATAGATTATATAGTGAACTTAAAAAGTCTTCTTGTGAAAAACCACTAGCCCAATTTCAACCAAACTTGGCAGGATTGGCTTCCAAAGTTGTTCAAAGAATTTCATTCCATGCAGAAATCTGGTGAATAAATTAAAAAAATCTTCTTGTAAAGACCCAAAAGGCCTAGAGCTTAGATATTTTGCATAAGGCATTGTCTGGTAGACCTCTAACAAGATTGTTCAAATTATAGCCCTGGGGTCAAAATTGGCCCTGCCCCGGGGGGTCATTGATTTTCACTAAGTACATATAGTAAAAACTTAAAATACGTTCTTGTAAAACCCAAAAGGCCTAGAGCTTAGATATTTTGCATAAGGCATCATCTGGTAGACCCTTACCAAGATTGTTCAAATTATAGCCCTTGGGTCAAAATCAACATTGCCCCATTGATTTTAGATGATATTATTTAACAAATATTGATTTTCGCTATATGTACATAAAATAAAAACTTAAAACACCTTCTTGTAAGGACCCAAAAGGCCTAGAGCTTAGATATTTTGCATAAGGCATTGTCTGGTAGACCTCTACCCAGATTGTTCAAATTATAGCCCTGGGGTCAAAATTGACCCCGCCCCAGGGGTCATTGGTTTTCCTTATATGTATATAGTAAAAACTTAAAAAAAAATCTTTTAGCAATTGACAAATGCTAGAGGTTAGATATTTTGCATGAAACATTGTGTTGTAAACCTCTAGCAAGATTGTTCAAATTATAGCCCTGGGGTCAAAATTGCCCCCGCCCTGGGGGTCATTGATTTCAATATATACATATAGTAAAAAATAAAAAAAAATCTTACTGTCTGAAGGTACAAGGCTTAGAGCTTTAATATTTGTTAAATAATATCATCTAAAAGCACTCTACCAAAGTTGTTCAAATTTTGCCTCTTGTGTCAAAATTAGCCCTGCCCCTGGGAGCCATAGGTTTATCTTATATGTATATACATGTAGTTAAAACTTAAAAAATCATCTTCTCTAAATTTACAAAGGAAAGAGTTAAGATATTTTGCATGAAACATTGTGTAGTGAACCTCTAGCAAGATTGTTCAAATTATAGCTCTTAGGTCAAAATATGTTCTGCCCCGGTGCCCCGGGGATCATTGATTTTCATTATGTACATAGAGTGAAAAAAAAATTTTGTGTCTGAAGGTTCAAGGCATAGAGCTTTGATGTTTGATATATAATATCATCTATAGGTCCTCTACCAAAGTTGTTCAAATGTCAAAAATTGGCCCTGCCCGGGGGCAGTGATTCTCATTATGTACACATAGTAAAAACAGAAAATAAAACAAACGTTTTCTGAATGGGAGAAAGCTATAGCTTAGATATTTGACTTGAAATGTTGTTTGGTGGACCTGTATCAAGATTGTTATTAAACTCTTGGGTCAAAATTATGCCTTGCCCAAGGGGACAGTGACCTACTTTCTTGTCCTTTGATGTACAGCAATGACATTTTGACCATGTACACAGTTTTAGTTATAAAATTGAACTTTGACCTAGATTTTGATGATGTGACCTACTTTCTTGTCCTTTGATGTACAGCTATGAAATTTGAACCATGCGGTGGCATAGCATTTTTCTCAAATGCAGTCTTGTTTCATTTATCGACGCTATAGTGGTTACGCTTGTGATGTTTGTGTGTTTTTTTTAATTTTACTTAAATTCTTGATTCTTTACCTAAGCTACGGATCCTACAGGATTTAAAATGCAAAAAAACTTCATTACGGCTAGTTATTTAAAACACTCAGCTACTTATTTATGTTTCCGTGAATGCGCCACACACATAGTTATAATCGAAATTTCATCAACATAATTCTTCCAGTATATTCATTTAGGTATGATATTCATTAATTTGCAAACAAAATATTCTGATACTTACAGATTGCCCACTATATCGTATTACCCCTTAACTATACAAGTGCATTTTTATAGTATCAGGTATTCATATATATATATATATATATATATATATATATATATATATATATATATATATATATATATATATATATATATATAATATATATATATATATATATATATATATTATATATATATATATATATATATATATATATATATTATCTTGCAGTCATTTAAGTCTGAACCACATCTTCATTTAAATAAATAAATAAAAACGAATACACATAATGGCTGACTTAAATTTATTGTCCAAATAGATTTTTGTATAACAAAAGGGGAATGTGATAGATATTGTCCATTAAAACATAAATGTTCTTAATAGAATCCTTTGAAATTATTATCTTTTTTATATTCTTGTCGAGATCATCGTTGATCCAATACTCGGAAACATTGGATCATGTATTTAACAATCAACTGATACAACGTCTTCCAAACACAGGCCAAGAGTTAGTATTTCCTTGTTTGATATGGTGGATATGTCGGAGATACGGGTGCCATCGGATTAACCTTGTATGATGGATTAATTGGTCTAACGGGTGCCATCGGATTAACATTGTATGATGTATTAATTGGTCTAACGGGTGCCATCGGATTAACGTTGTATGATGTATTAATTGGTCTAACGGGTACCATCGGATTAACGTTGTATGATGGATTAGTTGGTCTAACGGGTGCCATCGGATTAACGTTGTATGGTCTAACTGGAGGAACAGGATCGACTGGTATAGTTGGTAAGACTTGAGCACCGCCGTAAGAAGTTCTCCCAGTATTTATATCATTCGGTCCACAGTATCTCAATGTACATATGGAAGGCTGACAAATAAATAAAAGACATTGAGTTGTATAAATATAAACTTTATATCAGAACAGAACAAATAACATTCAATAAGAAGTGATATAAACACTTGTTAAACTGAAAAAATAGATGATTTTAATTATCGCATTCTGATATTTAAAACAAACAATGATCGTAAGGATTAAAAAAAAATAAGTATAAAAATAGTCCAAAATGAAAATCTTAAAAGTTGCCCAAAACAACAAGGTTGAGAATATTGCATGATTCGTTGATGTACATAGTCGGCATTGTTAAAGATATACTATGCTCATTTTTGAGTAAAATATTTTAATAACAGAAATTTATTGAAATCTATAAAATTGTTACTTAATGTGTCTAATTTGAAAAGAAAAGTTTGTCTTTTCTCAGTTTTTTTTAATGACAATATATATTCATATTTTGACCACTCAAACTGTGTGTAGAATTTTAAACATAACATATCTACTTTGTGTGAACCCAAAACATGTTTGTTTTATATTTACAAAGAGACTGTTGAGCAATTATCAGTATTTTCTAATATAAAATGTGAGCATAAATGTTATCTCGACGAAAACGGCGTTTCAGCTGAAATTTAGAAACTTTTACGGAGGAGCAATATAACATTGAGTATAAAGCCAGCCCAACTTGTACTGGTACTTGTCGACTGTAAAGGTTGGCCTTATGGTAATAAAATACCTCAAATGAATATTTCTCAGTTTAAAATTACGAGAAGTATAAATGTATTAAAGTAAAGAGCTGTATTATACAGATTATCAGGCAGTAAAAAGATGTAAACATACCACGCCAGCTTGTCCACAAATACACGTGTTACAGCCATCAAAATAATTCTGACCTGGTCGAATACGACGTCCCAAATAATCAGTGCAGCATGCTATAGAGACATAATATATATTACAACATAGTGTATTATAAAGGTATATTGAAGATCGAAACTGCTCATAAATACGATACAGAATTATCTTAAAATGCATCCAACTTTTAAAAAATATGAACTTAAATCCTGAAATACAAATGCAGGAAATAATCTTATTTCTAATGTTGAACTTAAATTATGTTTAATCTAATGCTGACATTGCAATAAGATTCACTATATGGTAACACTAAGATTCACTATATGGTGATATAATACTAAACTGAATATACAGCAGATTACGAACATGATTCAGAAACCCAACAAATTATTACGATTCTCGAATCCGTTCCTAGAACCAACCAGTACTAAGCAATGAATGTAAAGTTCAAGGAAACAACAAAGACAGCTTACTTACTTTGTTGGTTTCCACCGTACGTTCGTGTATGATATGCTGAAAATGAAAGTGGAATATCGATAATTAATTTGAATTTCGCTAGATCTTCACACAAATCATGTCCTTACTTTAGTTAAACATCTGGAAAAAAAGTGATCCCTCGGAAGCAATAAAACAGCAAAATTACATGAAAATTGCAGACTCGGTTTGATTGAGTCTGTACATGAGGGATAATGAAAATGTGCAACATCCCTCACGCACCCTAGCACCGGCGAGCGGTACTCAATTCTCTACATTTAAAAGCGCTAGACTCAATGATCCCGAATGTCCAGAAAAATGTAACAACACTGAAGTGAAGTACAATTATTAAGACTCAATTTCCTTATTTTCCACTTCTAATGCACCAGCGCTAATTATTGAACGACTTGAATAAAACAATATCAAGCCACCTCAATTTGAGCATCAACAACTACAATAAAAGTAAGAAATGAAGTTATACGAACGTAATGCAATTTTATCTAATACCCAAAAGTAAAAAGATTATTTAATATACTGAAACACGACTTTACGCTATCTTTGTGTAACGCACAGGGTACGCAATGTGATAAAATGGTTTCTCTTTAAATGCATACAAATGTACATGTAAATGGAATTTCATTAAATAAGAGATAAAATATGTATTTTTCCAGAGAAAGTGGAAGCAGCGTTTTACAGATACTCTCCGTCTGTTTGATCATAACTAATCAGAAAATTATAACGAACATAGCACAGAAACTGCAAGTTAACTTAAAATCATGTAATCAAACTAAAAATAAATATATAAAATAATATCTATAAACAGATAAACTCAAGAATCTCACTAGCATATGTTGATAACGAACATCCAAGCACGAAGCAGAAAACAAAAAATATGTTCATTTTGGAGTTGTAGATAGCAGATCTGCAGCTTAACTCTCCTGTAAGTAAAGTTGAACGTGAACGAAAAAATATTTATATCAATTTCTTCAAGGAAGTAGTTTATCTTATTCAACTTTCAAACGAAAATGTTATTGCATTTTCATTACAATGATGAAAGAAATAAAAGAAAATTTGGATGATAAGCAGCGATGTAAGAACATATGTTATTCTAATCACATGAAGTGTGACATCATGTCCTTGTCTTATACACTGTGTACTTTATGAAATAAACGTGTAATGTTACACTTATTTAAATAAATAATTCACTGATCTATGAAATTATTTTTATGCTGTCATGTTTTTTTCTGTGTTAAAACATACAATTTGGTCATGCAAGCTAGAAAAAAATGTAAACCTTACACTTCCTTATTATAATCATCTATTAAATGTTCTATTTCTGAACAATATATACAGATCGAGCATACTAGAAAAAAAAAATATTATAATATTATTCATACCGTATAAATTCCTTGTACCAAATTAAGTTTACAAGAATAACAATTATTTCATTTCAATAAACATATAATAATCATAATGGAAAATACATGACTATTTTGTTTATTATAATGACAATATTTACAAAATCGCATAGGTAAAGTCTTTATTTATTCTTTAATATTTTCAGTAAAAATATTTGGTATACCAAACTAAATAATTGTTTTTGTCTGTCTGTCTGTCGTCTGTCAGTCTGTCTGTCATACCTACAAAGAACATAAAAGCAATATGAAGCGATTATTAAAAACTATCTAGATTATTTCCTATAATAAGAGCACATGATTTATAAGTTTATATGTGCTACAGATTTACCTCCCTTTATTTTGTATATTTACACACCTATAAAAATATATTCACATATAAAAATTCTGTAACACTGAACATTTACCAGCAAAAGACACACTTGCTTCAAGGGACACTGGGGTATTTTTGACATGACAAGACTGGAAATAATTGTTTATGATTAATTATGATTAATGTTCATTTAGTATAGGTCGAGGCAAAACAATGTGTTATGTGTTAAGGCTTTTCTGTTCTGTTCTTGAAATATAAATAAGAAAATTCGGAGTTACAAATAACATGTTAACATGATGTTATAATGTAGAAACAAGAGCTTTAACGTAAATTGCCTGATTTTATTATGCTAACTTGGTAAAAAGGACCCACTTTCTTGAAAGGTATTGTCATTAAATTATTCTCTTTAGTGCCATTTGGTCGTTTTAAAAATCAAAACACATTATAGTCTTTGACGGTTTAAATCTAAAAAATGTCTGTACATTTATATCATAAACTGTAGCCAAATGGTTAACGCCGTTGATTTTAAACCACTTGCATATCACCGTTGTAGGTTTGAGCCACACAAGCGTCTTTGATTTCTTTATGTGAGAAAGCTATCAATCTAGCTTTCCAATGTCGCGTAATTATCGCAGTGTGGTGTGATTATTTAGCTGCGGAAATGAGTAACATCCAAAAACAATATAGGCAACCATTAATTAATATCTATACATCCATGATCCACACATCTGTTAACATAGCATAAGTCCTTAGAGCAGCAGTTATGCAACAAAACACTTGCAGGCTTATGAAGCATAAAGACAATCATCTCACTATTACTTGTATCATAAGCTATATTTGAAATGAAGAAGATTATGACAGTTCATACATAACCGCTATGTTATAGGAACTCCAATTATATTAAGAGTAATAGACTGCTCTTTCTCATTCCACCTTTTTTCACATTATTGTCAATATCTAACTTTATTTCTCTTTTCGGGACAACTGGATTTGGACACACAGTATTTTAGCTGTGTCAAATCTGAAGAACTGCCCAATTTGTTCAAATAAATACATTGTCATGCTGCATCAAGACCTTGACATTGCTTTTCTTTAGGTAAAAGATATCTTGGGGCATTTGTTTGAGTAAACATATTTTTACCTCCTCAGAGTTAATTTATTCTTTTCAGGCTATAACAACTGGCCCTATTGTACTTGCGCAAAAAGGCGGTATATGGATAACTGTTTTAAGGTTTAACTCAAATATAACTTCCACTGGAAGTAAGGAACGGCATTTTAGCTGAATTATCTATACGCCGTGGGATACTGTGGCCATGTCTTAATGACTGCAGGACAGTACTGGTAACCTATTGTATTGTTGTATTGTGCCGGTGTCGCGTTATTACAAAAGTGCCAAGCATGTTGAGACTGATACTTTCATGAAATTCTAAAATACAATATGCTCATAAAAAATGTCAAAATGTTATTGATAAATTACCTGATCCCACAGCACAAACACCAAACACATGGAACTTTGTTGTTCTAAAATATACTGCACCCACCTGTTGAGAATGATGGAGGGTAGTGCACTTGTTGGGCATAATCCCAAGGGTAGTGGTACTCTACACCAAGTGTGCATGTTGGAGTGTCTGAAATGTACATTAGTTAAATTTATACATTATGTATCATTGACATACAGTTTTAAAATGTTTATATAACAGATTTTCCTGAAGTCCTTAAGTTTTGCTAAAAAGGCTTCCTTTAATATACAGTATGTTATTTCTAGGGCTGTGACTTTTTTTTTAAATGTCATTCAAGTTCAAGCTTAGGTATTCATTAATGTGATTCTAAGTGTGGACAAACATATCGGTACTTATGTTTTTAAAAACTGCCTTTTTATTGTTTAATTATTATCTTTATGTTAGGTACATTTTTATTAAAAGATATATAATCAAAGATTAATAAGGAGAGCCCTTGAGAGCAATGAATAAATTATTGAAAGTGCTTATTGCAGACTTAGTGTTATCACATACTCGTGCCAATTATGTGGCTCCAAAAAAATGGTAAAATTAGTTACTTAGATATAGAGGAAACATGCATTTATTGTTGATAATAAAGTAACTAATAGATTGAAAATTACTGAACAAAGAAAACAAAAATAAATCAGACCTTCTCTGGGCCGTCTGGGGTTGATGGTTGTCCGCTTTTTTGTGGTCCCCAACCAGTAAGCGTTACACTAGATGGGTCAATAGAATAAAGAATGTATATTTGTGTAGGCTCATTACTTAATATGTTGAACTCGTTAAATAAAATAATATTTTGCTCGCATAATTTAACTGTATTCAACTGGTTCAATAAAATTAGTATTGAACCTTTACACTGAATCAATATCCTCCATTTATTAAGCCTGGTTATGAGAAATTATGGAAACTTCAACATCTCTATATTTTCAATTTCAAAGATCTGAATAATTAAAACAGCTCAAACAATGGAAGCAGAAATATATTAATGCATTTAAAATTGTATCCTACGGGGTGAGTTACATGAGGGCCTCAAGGAATGCATTAATCAGTAGTATTCGGAGACTTTATTTAACAAAATAGAGTAGAACATATACTTTAGATTACAATATACAAGTATAATGTAATAACATGTGAGCCAAGTCAGTAGACAAAATCAAATCAAATGGGTATGAACAAATGACAGTAATATTATGTAATGCAAATAATCTTTGAAGGTATTTTTGTTATATGGGTATTGCAGCAAATAGTTTTATCAAACTGTAAAAGCATAAGAAAAGAATTATAGAGATTCGCACGAAAATTTCCTTTTCTTGATTAATGTGTAATACAGCCGCGTGATTTTATTGGATAACGAAAATCATGATTTGCGTCGCATTGTTATTTCATTCATGATAAAAACGCAAACAAAAGTACAGAGCCATGACTGTCTGTACGTCATTGAGAAAAAAATACAATTTCCTCTTATCTTTTGACATGTTCAATCAAGTGTTTGACGACATATGCCAGATTTTTTAAAGTAGTTCCGAACGTACATGAAAGAAGAGCTTTAAATTTGACAATATTAGGCCTTTGATATAATCTTTTTGGGATAATCTTAATAATATTTTTAACAAAATTTATTCACTTATAACTATGATCAGACTGTATCATGTAAGTATAACACATATGTGATATTTTCGATTCATTTGACAAGATTAGCTTACTCCAAAATTTAACAATTCGAGATTTTATAGTAATATCTATGGAGTAACGTCCTAGCTCTGCGTACAACATGTATCGAGGAGTATTTTTTCTAGTCTTAGTTATTTTTCGTAGGAAATTAACACGAACTTGTTCAACCAGGTCTAAATTTTCATAACCCCAAATTTCACTTAGGTAAGGATAGGTAGAATAGTTTGATCAAAAAGATTAATCTGAAGATCAATAGGAAGGTTAAGGTTATTTATCCTCATATATAATTGGTGCAAGGCTTTATTTGCCTGAATGACAACATTTTTCCTGCAAAACAAAAAAAAACACTACCTGAAGCAGAAAATATAACACCTAAATATTTATAATCTTTCACTACCTCAACAACACGGTTATGTATGAAAAAGGAATATCTACTTTGTTTATTGGTGCCAAAACAATTACTTTAGTCTTAGAAAAATTTATATTGAGTTTCCATGTTTGGCAGTATTCGTAAAAATCATCTAGGCATAACTGAAATGAGTGTTCGTTTTCACCAAGGATAACGGTATCGTCAGAGTATAGCAAGCCCAGAATCTTTAAAAATCGGACCGCGTCATCTTCATGAAAATCAATTAAGATACCGTTATTAGGTCTTTCGAGAAAACGTTCCAGATCGTTTAAATAAATGGAAAAAAGTATGGGAGATAAATTTTCCTCTTGACGTACCCCCGAGAAGCTCGGGAAAAATGCTGATGTTTGGTTGTTTACTGACACAAAAGACTCATACTTTTAATGACGTTAAAAATGTTACGATTAAGACCAACACGCCATAATGAATCATAGGCCGAAGAAAAATCAATAAAAGAACAATATAACTTTTTCTTTTTAGAGCGCAATTTTTCTTTGGGAAAATGAAGGGCGAAAATATGATTATTTGTAGAGTATTTTGTTCAAAAACCAGCCTGATTTTCCTATAATAAATTACTGTCAGGTAAAAATTTGGTTATTCTTTCGTTTAGGACAGCTGTAAAAATCTTTCCTAGGCAACTAAGAATTGTAATGGGTTCGTAGTTTCCCGGATCAACAGGAAAGCCCTTATTTTTGAAAATAGGCTTAATGCAACATATCAACCAAGTATCTGGTAAAATAACCGAATCAAGAATAACGTTAAACAGTGAACAATATATTGGGACCATTAAAGTTCGAGTAGACTTAAAATATTCAAGACGTTAAATCAAAATGCGAGACAGCTTTACCATTGTTAGACTTTATAATATCTTTATTTATTTCTGTTTCGGTAATTGGTCTTTGAAGATAAGCTAGGTAACTAAATGTATTTTGAAAATTTAAATAATCTTCTCCGTCTCTATCATCATATTTGGACGAATTAGAAGTTTTAAAAAAGTCAAAGAATTCTGAAATGCTCGGTGTTTTCTCCGATTTAGCTTGTGAAATCCTATTAAGAAACCTCCAGTAATCCTTCGGCTTATTCGAACACATCGCACGCAATTTTCGTTCATTGTGATGGTTATTTAGATACGTATTCATAGTCTTTTTATAGTAACTACTAGCCGTTTTCAATTTCGCTTTATTTATGTTATTATTGTGCAATTGATATGTTTCACGAGCAGTATTACATGTATATTTATGACGTGCTTTTCAAAGTGAGGCCCGTACCGTGGACATTTTCCGTTTTGAGAGATAGGTTTGGATGAGGGTATGTTTTTGTGAGTTGGGAAATTTAAAATTGCAGACAAGGAAAAACGTCAGAAATTTGTTGATTTATATCATAATATAAGACTTAACATCACATTCAGGCCTAGTATCGAGCGCTGTTTTGATTTCATTAACCCGTTGGATATTTTAATGATTAACAAATGCTTCTTTCATATTTTCATTCCATTTTGGGGGTTTAGAAGGAAGCTGACACTGTACAGAATATTGTTCCTGTAAGGGTTCTTTAGGACAATCTGGGGTGGAAACTGTCATAGAGAGGAGTGAGTTGCCATCTGAGAATAAAGAATCTACTTCCAAAACATCAGAATTAGATACTAAAGGGAATAAATTTAGTGAACATAAGGATTGTTTACCAATAATCGAACTCTTCCTGAATGTCAATTTACCTATAGACTTATCATTTCCAACTCTACCGTTCATAATGTTAATTCTATTATTTTTACATATATCTAGTATTTTTCGTCCCGTTTTATTACTTTTTTTACACTGCAACGTACGATTTCGCGGAATATCAAAATTTTGAAAACTATCAATTTCATTTGATGAGCAAAGCGTTTCTTCATCAAAATGTAAGAAATGCGACAAAAGTCATCGAACTCGACAACATCGGAGACTTTATTTAACAAAACAGAGAAAAGTTAGATGTATGGGCATTCGCATCACCAGTGATCAACAAATAATCTCATTGGCTACGTTTAACAGATATATTATTTTCGAGCTCAAAAATTCGTCTTCATTAAAAAATCTAGAATGCTCTGACGGTATATACATTGACCTGATTCTGAATAAAGTAACTAATTTTTATCCAAAAAATATACTCGCAGTTACATTCTAATATACTGAATTCATTCTTTAATAGATTATTTACTAAAAATCCAATACCACCAGATTTGCGTTTAAATTTTTCTGATCTTGGTTATGACAAAAAAATAAATAATTTGGTATGTCAATTACATCATATTCACCAACTTAAGTCTCTGATAAACACAATATTGAAAATACCAATTTATCAAATTCTGGCTAGTTAGTTCTAGTTTTTAATCCACATACGTTTAAGCTACCTATTTTTAAGCTCATATTCGAATCTTTGAAATCAAAATCCTGCAAAATATCCAATTTCATATCTTGTTGATTAATAGTACATGCATTCAGGTTGTGGTCGACTTGTATATTCATATAAATGATTTGATAAATATTCGAGGTATCACTACCACTTATATAAAAATTTGAATTGACACAATTTTTTCACTGATATTCAAATCCACATTGAATAGATAATTATTATCAAAATTTACACCCGTAAAATCCACATTATAGTTTTGACTAACATACAATTTTCGCCGCCGTTTATGTCAGGAAGAAAACTGGCACTAATATTTTCACTAGGTTTTAAATCCACAGTGTATTCTTTAGTATAGTTCACATTTCCACTTGTTAAGCTCCCGCGGCTATTAAAGGAACTTTTATTCATATAATTACTCTGTTTAGATTTTAGATGTTTACAATCAACATAGGTAGAACAACTTGGTAGATTGATACATTCGTCACAAAGGTATACAATACCCGCACCTCGCTATTTATCTTTGTCCGTCGGTGAAGGCCCGTCCTCGATACGATTATTTGTATCGAGCTGATTGAGTGGTGGGTGCACATTCAACAGATAACCCTCTTGTGAAGAGGCCTTGGGTTCTCCAGTGTATAAAACGTCGTTACGACGATGGTTGTCTTGGCTTGATGTGGTCGAATCTATATTGGCTTTGCCACCCGTCACCACATTGGACTCCAGTTCGCTGTCGCTAGGGTTCCCCTCCATGATATCAGGTTCATGAGAAAAGGAGCTTGCAAGTGAGACCTCGACAGTTCGCTTGAATTTCTCTTGAATTCGTTCCATGATATTTGAATTGCAAGAACCTCGTAAAATTTCATGCCAATCGGGGTAAAGATATTTAACAGTTTTTCCATTGATACAAGTGCAGCTGGAAATTTCAATTTAACGTTTTGTTTGCCATATTTACCCCTAGCATTTTTAAAGTCCGGCCAAAGCTCTTGACGTGGTTCACTTATTTCCCTGGGGTAATCACGAGATATACCATATGTTGAATTTTTAAGAAGGTATGCCTTGTCCATGATAATGTCTGTGACAAAAAGATCACTGAACGATACTAGTATTGCCCGGTGAAAAGGTCTGGCTCCTACATCTGCCTCTTACCCACTCGAAACGCCTTTGTAAATATCTATTTGTAGGTTATTTTTTAGTAAGTTACTGACAATAGACATGCAGTCGTCGTCCAGACATCATTTCTAAGTGGCCTGTCAACAGTAAGTTATTTTTCAACATTTGGGCCTCATGGTCGATGCTTTTGTATTCGAGTATACGTATTCTGTCCTCGTTTACATCTTGGACTGCAGACGAATAGTACAAAATTTCTATTTATCAAGTCAAATTTTTTAGTTATTGATCCAAAATTTACCATCATGTCAAAAATACTGGTCATTTTTTTCATCCATAGACATACTTACAAATTGTTCTTTAGTTGGGTGAATAGATGCCTGTTCAGCATGCGGGTGGGGTATGTCCGATGATGACGTGGCTCTGGACGAGCGGCGAACTCTCTTTCTTGCATTTTGTAGTACAAAATCCTCGCCCAGTGGAGCGTATTTCCCTGATATTTACCAGAAAACATTTCCAAGCAAAACAATACTCCAATTTTTAATTCAATAAAGGAAGAGCACATTTTTTTCCCCAAATTTTTAGATGGAGGAAAACCAAAACATGACCACCATTGTCCATTACCTATAATTCATCCTAACGAGAGAACTCATTTGAACAACATATCAATCTTTCATGAGGCCCTCAAGTTCACTTAACTCGTAATTTTTTCTGTGAAAGGATTTATCTGTTTACAAATACGGCACTTTCTACCTTTTGCGGGACATTTATTGGTCGTTGCCTCACGTGACCTTTTTTCTGATTTCTGATTGGCAGCATGGTGTCTTGTTCGGCCGCGATTTCGATGGGTGTTGCCTCTCCCAGATATGGTGACATTTTGTTTTGAAGATTTACTCACTTGTTGTACTCCACTTTGAGAATTATTTCTCGGTTTCTTCCATTTTCTTACTGTTCCTAACATAAGAATGTCATCGAGGTTTTTGTCCCGTTCCTTTAATTCTCGCCATCTTAAGTGGATTTAGAACAGTGTTGAATAAGTTGTTGAAGAATTTCATTCTGTATTTGCAAATTCACAATTTTTAATAAAGTTCTAAGTTCAGTCACATATCCGTCCAAAGTTTGATGTTCATCTTGTTTACATGATCGGAATAATAAATTTCCATTTGCTTGTACTTTTAAGAGTTCTTTCACAGTAAAATTTTTTCGACTTCTTGCTTTTGAACTTGTCCATTCTCTTTTTGATTTTATTATTGACTTATTAACAGAAATACCAGCATACCAAATAGACACATAAGAGAAAGTGCAGAAGAACCTAACAAGAGTGGTTGTATATCTTAGATATAAACAGTAAAGAAACGATCTTTTGAAATCCTAAAAATCGAATGCCAGTTTCCACAAAAACAGGCTTTCAGTTTACAATACGCAATAAATACTTCGCACCTTTGGCGCTGTATGAATACGAGCGCATTTGAATATGAGTTTGAATGTACAATGGATGTTTTGAAAGGATATCGATATTTTGATGATTATTTCGAGTTTCTCTAAATGTGCGAACTAAATGTTACCTATATTGAATGACAAACTACATGTACGTGTATCATCAAAGGTTTTAAGTTTACTAAACTTGGCAGTAGAAAAGAATAAAATAAGACTTTACTGTTAAATCTTTTAGCAAGTACTTAGAGTGTACGGGTATATACATAAGTAATAGGTTTATATTCTTCTTTACTCATTTCCGCTGCTTAAATATAGGTATTTGACATAAGACATAGGGAAGTTTAGAAAAGATCAGTATACAAACATGTACAGGATTTAAATGGAGTCAAAACGGAATTTCAAGTGAAAAAGGATTTAAAAGTGAAACGCCTAATAATAATTAGGTAAAACATTTATTAGTTTTTTTTTAGATAAGAATTGAATATACCTTATATTAAACTTAATGAATACTTAAAAGCTTAGTGTTTTTTTGAAGAAGTACATATGAATGAATAATATAACCGGGATGAATAATTTTTCATGAAAAATGAAAATTAATTTTAAAAGTTTTTTTTATATATATATATTTAATATATTAATCGTTTACAAATGATAAATTGTACACGTTGAGAAACTTTAAAAGCTTTTAACAAAATAGAACATCAATATTCAAATAAACAATGAGTGTTCAAACTTAGTCAAAGTATCATAAAAGTAAAACTAAATGTATCGGCTATGATTACCAACTGAATACAATTTGATAATAAAACACAGAGTGGTATGCGTATATTACAACCATTGTCATGGAGAATGTTTTAGAATTCTTCTCCTTTATGAACTACTATTGAAAAATTCATAAGAATTTAAAGGGGTAAAGTTTATGTTAAAACCACTTTCGGAAATAAATTGTGAATGCAGATACACAATTTTAATATTTATCTGATTATTATTATTAATAATAATAACGAAGTTTGTAGAAATATCTTTGAAATTTTGATACAGATAACAAAAAAGGGAAGGCAAAGGGAGGACAAGAAGTGTTAGAAAAAAGATAACCAATATATAATCATAAATCTTTGGAATATTTTTTTTAAATATAATGACATTGTCGCCGAATGATAAGAATATGTTTCCATAGAGTGAAAGCGTCTCATAATCGTAAAAATTGATGGTGATAAAGTACTGATAAGTTAGGTGCTTGATACAGACTGCTTATTAACTAATTTAACTTTTCAAATTTGTTATGGTAAAATGCGTTATTGATTACTAGTATAGTCAATTATACATTTATTTGTCTGTTGAATACGTTGTTGAAAATGTTTTCATACAAAACTGGTCTTCTACTTATTACCCGGTATTGTGAAACTAAAAAGGTTTGTGATATGCATGTTGATAATAATAGTTAAAATAGTCTGCCTTTATGTTTTTTCTAAATGAGATTGATCTTTCAGTAATGGAACAATAGTCAAACTATTATAAACCAAAGAGCGATTGGTTATAAGTTTTTGAAGCGTTTGCTTGTACATTAAAATATTGTTATTAAATGGGGATCGAATTACCAATATATGACAAATGGTATTGCATTTCATATTTGATATTCATAGAGTAGGGTAAATTGAAATACAAAGATTCATAAAAAAATATCGATATTCCTAAAAGATATTGGGACTCATGCCAAAAAATAAACACATAATTTATGTCTGTACTACAACGCTTTATTTATCAAGGTAGAATATAATATGATTGATTATATCTTATTCGTCAGCATTAGAATTAAATAAATGTAAATTGGTCAATGTTGATTTTGTTAAAATGCTTGATAAAAATAAGTGGTTTAAACACTTAATATTTAAAAATATTACATTTGCATAATATCAAATATAAAAAAAATGTATGAGTATCTCTTTAAAGTATATTATGACTTTGCATGAGTTGCAAAGTCACATAGTGCAGTCATTGCAAAATTAAGCAATTATAGATCATATGATGAAAAGATGACGATTTACACTCACCTGTATTGCTCTGTGCCAATAAGTAACCAAAATGTAGTTTAAACATCATGTTTAAACATCATAAATTCCGCAGATCAGTGGAACTTTATTCGCATATATGTCGGAATTTTCATAATATTTTCTGATATGTTTGTTTTATGCTTTTGCGAACAAAACTAGATTCGCATGCTTTCCAAAGTAAGTCTTTCTCTAATATAGTGGGTATTTGAATAATTAAAACTTGGTACACATACATCATAATATTAATGTTATTGGCATCATGAAGCGGAAGCGGTATTGCAAATCGTTAAAAGATTGTCTTTATCTTTAATTCAGTGAAGAATAGTTCAAATAACCGGGCACTCAATTATCCGGTTCTATCCTCCACAGATTCATGCAAATAAAATGAAAATTTAAATCTTAGAAGTAATATGTATTGTAAAAAAACACGTTTTTAAGAGATAGCGGAACCGGAAATCTACTTCTTACGTGTGTTGCCTTTTGATTGGTCATTTTGAGGCAGATTGCGTGCGCATATGTTGACAGATGATGTAATAGAAATCGCTATTTTAAAACGAGTTATACCCTAATATAGCAGTACACGAATATATATCAGCAAACAAATATGCCATGTACATGTACCACTCCTCTAAAATTGAATTTCATTGTCAATAAAAAGAATAAGTGAACATATATTTCATATAAGATTTGATGGTTTGAAAACATTGATAAGTTTAAAATATTATAAAAGACGATAAAATTAATTTGCGCACCAAGACAGTTTTGGTCATATATCGCCGAAACAGAAAAGATGATTTTGGCTAATATCGGGTGTTACAACTATAGCAACACTCGGGGTCAAAACCACCTCACCTGCAGGAAAAGCTAAAAGACTCCATAAGGACTGTTTATATATATAATTGTATATGTATTTGTCATTTGACACAGTGTCTTTACGCAACGTATGGTTAAAAAAATTAAGTACTGGTGCTGGTACTTAATTACTTTTGAAATAAAAAGTATTGGAACTGCAGTGATGAAACAAAATCTTGTACTGGTACTGCCTATGTAGGTAAGTGCTGCTTAAGGTACATAATTACTTTACCCCTAGTACTGATGCATCCCAAGTTTAAAAAGACATTCCAGTAATTATTCTATTAAGTGGGGACGTGGCCGAGTGGTTAACGTAAGGATCGCTGGCTGCATGACTTCAAATCCCGTCAGGGCCAAGCCATTTTAGTAAGAAACTTTACATTAGTTATTTAATTAGTCATAAGAAAAATCATCTCGCCGGAAAGGTTTGAGCATGCATATAGACGTATAGAATTGGATGGTTGTTTTGATTTATATATCATGCTTTCCGGGACAATAAAAACAAATTTGACATATAAGATATCGTATTACTGCCTGCTTATTGATTCATAATTTTTGGAATCCCATATTGTCTCCGCGAACTACGGAAGCGTGTAAGTGCCTAATTGACACTATACTTTATTTTGAACGAAAATAAAATAAAAATACACTCTTTTTAATTTTACTTCTGTACATTTTACACATTAAAGTATTACCATTACGCTATAAACTATATCATAACAATTTAATCTATAAATTGAATTTTATTATATACATAGTATATGAATCTTTTGTCGTAAGATATTTACTTTTCTTATAAATTGTACTCTTTTACTGGTCAGTTCTAAAAATGAAACTTTGAACAGTTCGCTTTAAACCTACTTGTACTCGTATATATGTATAAGTTCAAGCGTAAAATTTACTCAATGAACAATAACATCGCTTTCCTATAAATACATGTATTTATTAATTGATTTGTCAGTTTTGAACTATTGTTGTCAGTTTTGTTGTTCTAGAAACAACATCATACTATTATAAAATATTCTTAGATACATGAAGGCTAAATTCACATACGTAATTTGAACCTTGCAACAGATCGTCATAGTATTATCGAAGAAAATGGACGCTTTATGCACTTTGTAATTCAAATAATATAGAGATCGAATTTCAAATTGTTTTAGTTTGCCCTTTTTGTTATGAAAACAGAAGAAAATTCCAAGATTTAGTCATTCCAATCCAAATATGTTTAAATTTATAGAACTCAAAGAGTTAGAAGATTCTACATAACCTTGCACTTTTTGTATTAACTCATTTAGATGAGAACAGATCTTGGAATGATTTACTAAAGTATACAAAGTCTGACGTTTTTTTAAATTCAGATCACTCTCAATTATCCAGTCTACATACTACTGTTACAATGTATATTCTTACTAAGTATGATTTATGTCATTATAATAATTTATATAAGTCTCATTTATTTACATGTACATGTACATGTCATAAAAGGATATACAACATAAAACAAATATAAAAGCATTTAATAGCCATTCTATGTAGAACCTTATAAAACATATGGCTACTTTACATGACAATTTACATTAATCTGTACAATTTACATTCTATACTATAATTTTTACTTTAATGTGTTTTATTTGTGATAGATTTCTTATTTGTAATAGATTGTAAGGCTATCGACTAGAAATGTAAATACATGTAACATGTAATACAAGGCAACAAACTAAGACAATATAAACAATTGAAGAAATAATATACAACAGAACACTATGTACAGTCAAAAATAATAAAAAGACATTATAGGTGCGTATTATCCTTTAGATGTAGAGTTACTCCTCTAAAAATTGAGACTTGTCGTTACGAAGCTATACCAGTTAATCAGAGAATATGTTTTAATTGTAGTAATAACATTGAAGATGAGCTACATGTCCTTGTTAAATGTCCACTTTATTCGCAAATAAGAGATCCGCTTTATATCGACATATGTAAGACTAATGACAGATTCCTAATGTATAGTGATAATGACAAATTCATATATTTGCAATCAAATGAAATATTGTAAAATATTCTGCCAAAGCCTGCTTTCATATATTATGTGCGAGAGGCAAGTTATTAATATTTTCATATTGTTTTAAATGGGTTTTCTTATTTATAATCATATTCTTAGTCTCTTATAACCCTTTAAGAGTGGTTTTGTACATGTTTTTCTTTTATAACTTTGTTATATTTGTTAATGTATGTACAAAGGTGAGAGTTAGATAAACAAATTATCCAGTCTTGTCTTGCCTTGTATTGATGAGAATAGTATTAAATTGAAAACAAATTATTTATACAATGTTTACCATAAAGATCCACAAAATACATTGTATTATAATAGACATATTTATAAATATTGGAATGCTAGAAAAATATCAGTATATGAACATATCAATTATTCTTTCTATCATGCAAACCTTTTGCGAAGTAAATATACTTTGATAATCTATTAAAAATCCCATACTTAAATATTTTCATAATATATATATTTATTTCATGGAGGCTAAAAAACAAAAAAAAACCCTGTCTATATGAGGTTAAAGGTTAAGTCTATGTGCTGAGCATCTAAAACGTGATATAGCTATTATAAGCTTTAAAATGTTAACACAAGAAAGATATTTTTCAAATTTAAAATCATCTTTCATAATCTTATTCGTCGCTAATTTTGTTGAGTTACCAATTTTCTTAACAATTTAGTAATTACAGTATCAGGCTGTTTAACTATTTACCAGCGTAATACAAGATAATAACAAGATACATAATATTCAAAGGTACCCTTCCAAATTCACCATACTTATACAGCAGCACTTGCTGTCTAACACCCAGTTGTTGCTTTGAAAACACTTTTTGAACATTTGAACATGTAATATGCCTGGTGCATTATGCAAATACCATACTTCAGAAATAAAACTGAGAATAAACAAAATCTGAATAGACGGATTTACAACTGTAAATTTAAAGTTTAAAAAAATGTAAATATTACAGTTTGAAAATGTAATTCTTAAAATCTAAAAGTGTAAAAATTAACAGCTTAAGTTGATAGTTGAAGTGTAAGTTTCACACTTTAAATTGTAAATTTTACAGAATTAGATGTTAAATTTATATATTAAAGTAGATATTTTACAGATTTATAGGCTAAACGTTACACGCTAAAATGTAAAAAATTACAGAAAAAAGTATACATTTTACGAACTATAGAACAAAATAAAGCACCGTGTGGCAATTATACGCTTCCGTAGCATACAAACTGTTGAAATTTTGAAAGTAAATCGAAGATTTAAATAAAAATGGGTATGTTAAGTTTTTATGTTAAGTTTTTATTGTAATAACATCATTTTTATTATTATCTTACTTAAAGTTACTATACATCAGTTTCTAACATACATTTCACGTTTCTTTAGTACCATGTGAGAAATGTTCCATCGAGTGGGTGGGGCATTGTTCAAATCGAAGTACGTTTTAAAAAAATACTGTATGTATCTTTTGTATCATTGCTCGTTTATACATTTAGCTAAGATGTTTCACGAAGGTGGCTTGCTTCCATCTTATTTCCTGGTATGATTAAGTTTTAGAAACAATGTTTGGAAAAATATCATATTTTGATTCTAAATTGTGGTCATTGGGCTTTCTTTTTGCTTGATCTGTCCCTGAAATATAATGAAACAATTCCAAGGCTTAAGGTATTGTTTCTCTTTGGATACAGCATTCGTTCATCTATCTGAATATATAATGTTACACATGGATCAAGGTAATCTGGTTGAAATAGTGTTGTTGGATTTAAAAAGGAAATTAAAGACAATGACACGACATCGTGATTTGGTGTCTGGTAAAAAAAGGTCAGTTAAGAAAATAGTTGAGTTAGAAATGGAGGTCCATAGTCAGTACTTAGAATGTAATAAGATATCCCTACATCTTGGTAAAACAGAATCTGACCTACTTGGATAAAGACAAAGGAATGTCTATTGTAATGGTCTTGCCACACTTAAAATACTTAGGTGCTCGATAGACCAGTTTGATTTATGATATAATGACAATAATGTTTATAAAAACATAATAATTATATGTTACAGTTAATGTAGTGGAAAAAGGATTTTTCTTATTTCTACACAATGAGACTATAAATGTTTTAGGGTGATGTCATTATACTTCTCCTGTATAGTTTTATATATACATGTAGTTTGACAATAAGTTACAAGCTACCCAAAACCAGCCTATTAGGTTTGTGTTACATATGGAAACTAGATTTCATATTGACCTGTTTGATAATTTTAATTGGTGTTGGCTTGTACAGTTAGGAAGAACAAGTCTCATAAATCCAAAGAAGTAAGGTTTCTTGCTGTATGGAAAAGAAAACAACAACTTTAAACAATCAGGTAATGTTCACAGTAAGAGTATCTTCAAATTCATTCAGTGATTATTTTACTGATACTGGGATATTTTTGCTAGATTAAGGAAATTGTTCTAAAATATTTTCAGTACACTTTTGGATGTAGTACCATAATACGTCAAGGATTTAAAACATCATGACCTCTTAGATCAAACCTGTTTGTCAGTCTATATAATTTTGTTGATTTCAGTATCTGGCATCATTGTTATAAAAGTTCCTCTTGCAACATTTTTATTCCCAATGTTGTGTTGCTTATCTATTTTCAAACAGATATCATTTTTCAAAATTTGTATGTTCTGTATAAATATTGTCTGTTTGTGTTTAACTACCAACCTAAATATAGCTATATACATGTATTGACCATTTTAATTTGTATTACTTGTATGGAAGAGGAACGCAAGTTCAATTCCTTATTGTGAATATTTCTGAACTGTCCTTACAATACTCTATTTCATAATAATAGAAACTATTTACAAGAGATAAATCCACTATTTGGTATACTTTGATTCAAGCTCAAACTGATGAGTAAGGAATTTTTCAAACATTTGTTTTTTCTCTGAAAATAAAAAAAGAACAATCCAGTCATCATAGAAGTAATGGCTTTTTTTTACATTATAACAAAAATGATAATTACATGCCTATGTAAAGCTGTGGTTCACTATAAAAAATAAATATGCTTCAGGAAGGATAATTGTCATATTTTGATAAATTTAACATTATATCATTTCTGGACTTCTAAAAAAGAAATTGGATAATGGACGTTTTGAAATATATATAGTTTCAGTCTCTGATTATGCATGCAATAAACTTAAATGTTTTCTTTCTTGACCGTGAGGTTTTATTGGTTAATAAATGTTACATAGGGTTTCTAAATTTCAACATATACATCAATCCAAGACTCAAACTTCATTTTCTTCTTTTGTCTCTAAACTTTTAAATACAATCATCATGAAGTTTTATGTATTGGAGCCAGATCGTTTTAAAATGTATTCATTGTCAAATTCATTTACATATTTTTGAACAAGCATGATGCATAAATTGAATACAGAGGGAACAACATAAAACTAGTTGTAGATTGTTTAATTCTTGGTGCAAGGGAACATTTTCTACACAATGTAGCTTTGGTTTTGCTTGTCAAAAATTATGAAGTTATGAATGACCTTGTCATATCTTGTTGCGGAAGTTAAATAACCCTATGATAGAACTGATTTAATTTTGTTTTATAAATAATTTTCTTATGTGCATCTTTTATATTATATACTCGGTTTGATTGAGTCTGTACATGAGGGATTATGAATACGTTCAACATCCCTCACGCCCCCTGGCACCCAAACCATTTTAAAATTTTGTAGATCATAAAGTTTTTAATAAGATTGTGTCCGGAAAACTTTGCTTATCTATATTAGTTGATTTGAGGTTCTGGCATATTCAAGTTGCTGTCTTGCTTTAAGCAATTTCAGTTTATATTTCTTTTCTTTTAGCAAATACCATCGCTTTATATAAAAAACTAGCTTATACTTATAGCGTCTGGGAGAGACTTTTAAGTATAATTTTTGTCTGTCTAGTTCTTTTGTGACTTGAAATTTTTATGCGTAGTTGTTAATCTTGGGAGCAGATACATTTTACCATGCATAGCATATTCTGATAGGTACAAACTATACCAATCTCTATGCAGATGGACTGTTTAAATAATTCTATAAGTCATTAAGTCATATTCCTAACCATTATGGTTACAGTTTTCTGATTTGTCTTAAATATTCAAATTATTCGATGTTTTTGATCCCATGCACTGATTTATAAAGCGTTTGCTCCTATCAGCTTGTAAGCGCTAATGAGGATAAGGCACACTCACATGGGTTCGGATTTTTTGTCAAATAATTTGCTTCATTTCCAGTTCATGATACTTTGGAAGACCATCCTTTATTCCATACACAATTTAATAAGTTTGTATAAGCTACCCTGCGAGTCAAATAAATGTGAGTCTAAAAACATACAAATAGGTGTGGAGAAGAATATAGACCTTCCGCTTATATATTAAGAAACTGCATACACTCCATTTTTGTATTTCCAAGTTCTTACATATACATGTATAAGAGATACATTCCTCATTTCAGCTGAAGGTGGAAACGGTCAAAATGATAGCGGAAGTGCACTGCCATCATCAAATGTGGAGAATAGTGATTGTAAGTAATATTAATGCTTTATCCCATTTTACTAGCGATAAAATTAAATTCACTTATATGAATTATTTCTACGATCCTCTGACAATAATAATTTCTTACCTGTTTATGCAAATTCATCTCACAATAATATACTGCCGTTGTAACCATGCCCCGGTCAATGTTCTTTCGAAAAATTATCTCCCTATGTATAAATGACTGACTCCCTCTGAAGACAAATGACCCCTATAATGTAAACACAATACAGTGAAGATCATTTTAATAATTTAAAAGAATATTTCCAACAAAATTTCTTACCCACAGACTAGAGTAGTGTTATTTGTTTTATGGCATCTGCAGCATGGAGTTATTTTAAATGTACATTTTTATAATTCAACAATAGTGCACTAGATTTGAACAACACACGTGATTAACACCAGCCATTCGTGAATGTATCAACATTGATAAGGGTAATGTTTAAAGTTTTTATTTAAATTTATTTCAAGGAGTTCTAACTGAGGGTTTTACATTTTGTTTTGTTTTAAAGAAAATTATTTTAAAATATCTGAACCATTTAAGTGCTATAAAGGGTCACAGGTTCTGTGTTTGGGACAGTGCTCCCATTATTGTGTGTCCCTTTACCTTAATACAAGGTCAGTCCGTATTGTTCCCCTTTAAAAAAGAAGAATGAAACTTAAGTTTGCAACAATCACCCAATATCTTCCCATAGTAGTCTCTTAGATTTACGACAAAGTTGTGTATAATAAGGTTAAAGATTTTCTTAATTACAATGACCTATTATGCAAGTATCAGTTTGGTTTTAGACTAGCTTTCGACACTAATACATATCCTGTTCATTGTCAGATTTTAATGGTGATATTCTTGTCGGTATTTTCTTGTTGGATCTTATAAAGGCATTAGATACTGAAAATCATAGTATACTTTTAATGAAAATGAATGCTTAAGGTCAAAGTTGGACCCTAATATGTTTAAGGTGTCGGTTGAACGCCAATTTTTAAAGTCAAGTTTATAATAGTTTTTAATTAGGTATTTGGTATCATATGTATATTATGCATTCCACATATATTGACAATTTTTCACCTTTGAAGTAAAAATATTTTTCAATTATAGTTATAATTAAGAACTTGTGAAACTATTTGATATTACATAATTGAATAATCTCTTAATAAATCATTAATGTATGTGCATATTAATATCTTTTATATTCAAAAAAAATTCAAATATTAGTTCCTTGCCTGGTCAATTTTAATAGTTTTGATGTTCCATAATTAAATCTCGACTAAGTCAGTTTAATATTTAGTAGTATAGTAAATTATCCAACTGTTCAGGTCTTGAATGTGTTGAAAAAATCACTTTTGTATGTAACATTTTAATTAAGACAAAAGTTTAAATTGTGGAAAATTTTGTGTAAAACTTCAATGTAAATCAATTTACATTTACTTTTGGAAAAATGTCTTGTAAGCCTTTAGTAAATTAATAGTTAGATAGTGTGAAAATATTTGAAAATAGTATGTAAGCTGCCTTTTAACAATAATAATATTTTGATAGATAAGAAACCTATATCTGTTAAATCAACGTATGAATAAAAGTGTTTTTTATACAAGGTAATAGAAAGTTTGTAAGTAAAGAAAATTTAGAAACAAAAATTGGTACAAATATTTTATTCACATAATGAAGGTTTGAAAAGTTCTTTTAGAAAGTACATAAAATCTTTAAAACTAGAACATTCAAATATCAATGTATTATGGCCATTAATTTAATTCTATACAAAATATAATCAGTTCAATAAAAAACGCTTTCAACATTTAGTCTTCTTCAGGAAAACGTCGTTTTAAAAATATTGATTTAAATATCTTTTTCGTTTTATATAAAACAAATACTTCTAAGTAGAAAGAGAACCTCTTCTTTACATAATGTATTTATTGAAAATTGTCAAATACCTACATGTACATTAAAATAGAATGCATTGTTGATAATAATATTATAACTTTTAATTGAAGCTGATAAGTGTCAATATGATTTTTGTCTAAGCACCAAAAGGTTGCTTATTGTAATATTTTTGCTCATCTGTTCGTTTATCTCAAAAGAAGTCGGTTGAAACAAAATGGAATACTGAAACCTCTCTCATTATTCTGTCTAAAAATTTAAACATTTTCTAGGTATTCATATATGGACTTTTTCCTGCTGAAAAAATAATTACAAATCTGTCTGTATCATAATTGAAAGCTGTATAATATTGGCCCCTGTCAGATATTAAGAAAAAACATGTCTCCCCTTCTCTTTGTCATAAAATATTGTCTTTGTTATTATGTATTTATTGTATTAAGCTTGTAGCTCATAAGAAATACTCTACGGTCCACACTGGAACTAACGTGTACTGCTGAAATTTGAAGAAACATAGTCTTGACCCCAGTAAAGACACCCCTGGTGGTCCGGTTGCCAGTCGGATGGTTTCCGAAGGATACTCCCTCGGCATCTGGTGCCCTTTGGCTTCTACCCTCTGGACACCGTCCGATATTCTTAAGGTAAAAAAGTTCATTTGCCCCGCGTAATTCGGCCTACACGGTATGCATCGGACAAAAGCCGTGTGATACTAGTATCCGGTCAGCTATCCGGTCCCCCTTGGTTATCCGGGATAATTAACACACGACTTCTATTTCATACAGGGGCAGAAGGGGGTATATAAACATCTCACCATCATCCTCTTCGTAATTGATAGATCCCTATTCTGACATTTTATTTGAATAACAGTACATTTAACAACAAAGATTGATGTGTGCCCTTATGTAAACAAATTTATTATGGTGAAATTCTTACCGTGTCCACTAATGTGATAATTAGAAAGACAGGCTATGAACCTATGCATAGGATGAAATAGTATGAAAAATCTTCCAAGCTTTCATACGCCTGCAACTTGCAGAAGGTCGTAGGCGTCACAATGCTATATTGACTGCATTAATTGTTGAAGAAAAGAGGGTGATGAGACGGTATACTTTTCCCTTCTTTCTTGAAATATATAACACTTTAGAAAGAATATGTTTTTTCTTTAACAAGTTGTTAAATAAAGCGTGAAAAGTCTAAGAAACTTCTCATGAGTGGGAAAAGGCAGAACTGTGAATGAGAGAATGACTGTCACCAGGTCTGTTTACACCCCTACGCTATCCTTAAGGTATCCATCCTGGCACAGGACGGCGTTCATCCGGGACCAGGTCAGTGATTATTTGGAGCCTAGTGTGTGAAAATGGTTACCGGCTTGCAGCCGATTCCAATAGGTGTCCCGCCGGGTATCGGAGTTTTTTTTTAGTTTAATAATATTTTATTGCATATATAAATATACATCAATTCATTTACATTAACAAAATTTCACAATATACAAAAGGGTTGGGCCAAAAGTTTTTACAACATTATCGTGGACCCTTCCCTGTAAATGATTAACATCAGTTTCATAAAGTAAAGAAAGTTATACATTAAAGTAAATATGCATTAAGTAACAATACATTTTCATTTTAAGAAGGGAAGAAAAGAAAACAAGAAAAGAAATGTTGCTGTATCAGTTGTGTGTCGACACTACCACCAACCAATCCCCATCATCAATTGTTAAGCAGATACCCATTTGTTTTAATGAGCAAAAATAACCTAAAGTACTTGTTATAGTTAATTACCATTAAAAACAATGTAGTAACGTTATGTAAACCTCTTTGTTTCTTTGATATAATTTTGAACATGCTGAAATAAGATTTTGTTTTTGAAAAGTCGTTTTAAATTTTCAATGCCAAAGAGTAGCTT
>NW_026855443.1:0-53351 GCF_026571515.1 Ruditapes philippinarum | reverse complement strand
CCCAAAATATAAAAAATATTAAAAGGAAAGCGCAAGCGCATATGCCAGCTCCCGTTCACGATGCCCACATATTAGACATGCTCCAGCCAAACCATCAAACCCAAAAGTTTTCTGGAACTATTCAAATCCCAGAAGAAAGACAACTTTGGGTGTGTCCTCACTCAAGAAGGACGGGCTGGCTACAGCGATGGTAAACAGAAAGATGAACTTTCTGAACGACCATTCACCTCTGTTTTCATCTGCAAAACAAACATGGCCCAGCTTCCTCTTCTTCCTCCAAGGTCACTACCAACTCTAAACCCTAAACAATGTCACGAATTAAAGGGCATCCGCGAAGCTTCTGTCAAACTCAAACTACAACAAGCTCCAGGCCCAACAAGATACCCAACTAGGCTCCTCAAACTTGATCAGCAGAGATTTCTTCTAGGCAGAATCCTTTCCAACTGTCTCTGATAAGGTCAGATGCCACTTGACTGGGAAAACCGCCCTTGTCTCACTTTTTCTAAAAGGAAAAATCGCTCCTCACCATCCAAACCTTACAGACCTATTTCTACTAACATCAGTCTCCTGCAAAGTACGTGGAACACATCATCTTTAACATCATCATGTCTCACCTTGACTCACACAACATCCTCTCTGACTACCAACATGGATTCAGAAAAAACGCTCCTGCGACACGCAACTACTAATGACCACAATGACTTTTAGCTACAGAACAGATAACAACCATGCAAATTGATGCTGTTCTGCTTGACTTCTCAAAAAGCATTTGATAAAGTTCCACTCCTCGACACGTCTTCTTCAGAAACTGGACCATAGTTAAAGAAATAAGAGGCGCACAATCAACTCCTTTGATTTGAAGAACTTCTCCTCGTCGCGCACACAAATAGGTTGTCTTTGAGGGCTCCTTTTCAGCTACCTCACCTGTCACCTCTGGTGTCCTTCAGGGCAGCGTCCTTGGCCCTCTTCTTTTCTTGGCCTACATCAATGACCTACCGTCCAAAGTCCAATCTACGGCTCGACGCTTCGCCGTTGATTGCCTCCTGTATAGAATAATCCGTAGCCCTGAGGACTCACGCCAACTTTAACATGACCTTGATAGTCTCCAAGCCTGGGAGGATGATTGGCAGATGGCTTTTAATCCCAACAAATGTGAGGTCATCCACATCTCCACAGAAAGAGAACCTATCGCCAACACCTATAGCATCCACGGAAAAGAACTCAACACTGCAGATCATGCCAAATATCTTGGAGTCACCATTTCTCCAGACCTCCCTTGGAAAAAAAACACATCTATAACATCACCCAAAAGGCTAATTCCACCATGTCCTTCATCAGGCAAAACATACGATCTAGCTCTCAAAGTGCCAAGTCTAAAGACATATATATCCGACCTACTGTTGAATACGCCTCATCTGTCTTGTCCCCTCTGTCTGAGGGTCTCATAATCCAACTAGAAATGGTCCAACGTCGCGCTGCAAGATTCGTGAAACAAGACTACGCGCGAACAAGCAGCGTCGCCGACATGCTTACCGACCTCAAAAGGGACACCCTTCAAGATAGTGCACAACCTTGTGGATATTATACCAGATCATCCACTTATCAATGCTAAGACTATGAGAGGGCACAACCAACGCTTGCTCGCATCTCCATCTTTCAAAATAGTTTCCTTCCTGCAACCATTGTACTTTGGAACAACAAGCTGCCGCAAGACATTGTTGACCAGACCAGCTTTGATGCTTTCAAATCAGCTCTGGCCAGCCAACATATAAAATTCTAGTCACGGAGTTGTTTTTTACCATTTTAACAGAAACTGTAAAAAGTGGAACTTTTTATTTTTTATTTTGGAAACAATCAGTCCTGCCTGCTGCGTATGTATATACAGTTTTTATTCAATTTGCGAGTATACTGCTTGCGGAGTGATGCAATTACTTGAAATGATGATGATGATGAATACAAAATGGAATTCATCTTCTAACGCATTGCAGAATGTGCGTTTGCGTTCATTTATGTGTACACTGACAGGTCTTGTCCATCTTCCCGTTTCAATACATAATCTATGCGAGGAGCGTCGCAGTTTTGTCATATAAGTACAGCATTTTCTAACACCTATACATTTTAAATATGGATGTACATTGTAGTTGAAAATGTGCAATACATCTGTAACATAAAGCTCTAGATGAATCATTTAATCTACCAGTCCTATTTTGAATAAAATGATCCTTAATTCTTTGTTTAACTAAATGTTAATGTTATGAATGTGTTCACAAATATTTCACGTGCATGACCCTAAAATCTCCGCGAAACATTCTCTTTTTTGAGTAAACAGTTCCATTCATCAGTTCATATACGAGAAACTGGCATGACGTTCTGGGTTATTGTAATATTACATTATAAAACTTGAATTGTGTCGAGTTTTCATTTAATTAGGGTTCTTGTGTGGTACGATCTCCAGGTAAGATTTTACTTTTTTCATACAGATATTTTGAATACTTTTTAATTTGTTTTAGGTTCGCTGTATGTTAATGTTCATTATAGTGAAAATTTATTACCATTGACTTTCATATTTGTCAAAGTTCTAACGATTGTTTTTGTTTTTTCTACAATATTTCGTTGTTTAATAATTGCTTATTATATATTAGTTTAGAAAACTATATCACCAACAGAGCTATTCAAAAATGTCTCCTTATACCTGAATAAAGAAACTTTAAAACATTTTCTCGTGCGGATAGTGCTATCATTGATACATAATAGCTGAACGTACAGTGTCCTGTTTGGACCAAATAAATTGTCCCATATGGAATGTCACCGATTTGATAAGAATATATTAAATGGCGAGATTTAACTTTAAAAGATTTTTTTTAATTTTTTGCTTTTACATATTATAATAATAAGGGTATATAAGAGAAATAGTCAAATCTTAATTGGCGACAGACAAACCTTGCATGGCTCAAACAAAATACCGTAGAAGTGTTATCAAATGTTTTCAAATCACCCAATGGTAAATTTGTTTGTACAAAGGGGTACATTCAGATTATTAAATAAATTTGTGACAAAACCTGGCCGATTCCACGAACAAATTAACTGTTGGTTTAGCATTTGCGTTCTCCTGTTCTACACGAATATATCATCAGTTATATCGGAAGATGGTGATGAAACTTTCCTTCTTTTTTATCATTTCCATCATATGTAACACCCCACTTACACAGAGCCATTGGTGATTAATCGGTAGTTTTTTTTAGCAAAATTATGGAGTGAACCGATGACAACATATTTAACACCGATATCACCTATTGTTATCAACTGCTATTGGGGAAAGATAAGTTTTATTGGTAAAAATTACCGATTGGGATTTTTAAACATGTTTAAAATTCTCGATCGGAAAAAATATTTTACAAGTAACCGACAGCAACCTATATCACGAGATATGCAAGTTCTTAATCATCGATATCGCCGATCGAACAAAGATAACCAAATATGAATCACCGGCCATATCTGACGGAAAGTGTTTAACCACTGATGACTAGCTAACAAACACCGATTAATCAGCGTTAAGCCCGATTTAGCTCCGATTTACAAACGATAAAAGCCGATAGTATTTCAGCATGTTTATCACCGATCCAACCCCGTTTTAGTTTGCTTTCTGTCACTGATGGCCGTTTACACAGAAAACCAGAAATAAAATCACGCATGACAACCGATCATAACAGCGTGTAAATTTAAAAATAAATGACCGATTGGGGACAGTCTGTGTAACTGGCCCTTATAACAACCCAGTTTCACAAAACCAACGGTTATTGATCAGCAAATACGGGGTGAACCGATGACAACATATTTAACACCGATATCACCTATTCCACCTTTCAACGATAAGTTGTGATTTTTAAACATGTTTAAAATTCGCGATCGGTGTAATTTCTATAACAACCGATTGACAGCCTTCTACAACCGATTCCACCGATTGGACAGCGATAAGCAATCGACCATGGAACACTTACTACTGATGGAAGAAAGATGATAATTAAAATGTGGGTTTTCGTCGGTTTTGATTGGTGGTTCATAGGGATTGTATCTGTTATAAATCGACTGCTGTCTGGTTTGAATTTGTAAGTGGCCAGTCGGTTTACATAATAATTCGCCGGCTGTTTTTTGTATTGTATTTTTAATCCCCTTTCGCATAGCGGAAAGGGGAGTATAGGAATGGCCTCCGTCTGTCACTTCATCCGTCTGTTCTTCTGTCTGTCCGTCTGTTCGTCTGTAACACTTTCGTGTCCGCTCCATAACTTTTTAACCGTTGAAATTTTTTTGAATAACTTGGCACAAGTAATTACCATAATGAGACAATGTGCATAGCGCAATAATTGGATTGCTACCCCCAAGGTCAAGGTCACACTTAAAGGTCAAATGTTAAAATGTCTTCATTTCATAATTATAGTCTACATTTCGTGTCCGCTCCATAACTTTTAACCTGCTGATTTTTATTTTTTAAATAACTTGGCACAAGTGATCACCATAATAAGACAAGGTGCAGAGCGCAATAATTAGGTAGCTACCGCCAAGGTCAAGGTCACACTTAAAGGTTAAATATTAAAAGAAGCTCCATAACTTTTTAACCGCTGAAATTTTTTTGAAATAACTTGTCACAACTGATCACCATTATAAGACGACGTGCAGAGCGCAATAATTGGCTTGCTACCCAAAAGGTCAAGGTCACACTTTAAGGAATAATGTTAAAAAGTCTACATTTCGTGTCCGCTCCATAACTTTTTAACCGCTGAAGTTTTTAAAAAATAACTTGGCACAATTGATCACCATTATAAGAACATGTGCAGAGCGCAATAATTGGGTTGCCACCCCCAAGGTCAAGGTCACACTTAAAGGTCAAATGTATAAAAGTCTACATTTCGTGTCCCCTCCATAACTTTTAAACCTCTGTTTTTTTTTAATAGCTTGGCACAAGTGATCACCATTATGAGACAATGTGCAGAGCGCAATAATTGGGTTGCTATCCCCAAGGTCAAGGTCACACTTAAAGGTCAAGTGTTAAAAGGTATACAATTTGTGTCCGCTCCATAACTTTTGGACCACTGAAAAGTTTTTTTAAATAACTTGGCACGAGTGATCACCATTATGAGACGAGGTGCAGAGCGCAACAATTGAATTGCTACATCCAAGGTCAAGGTCACACTTATAGGTCAAATGGTAGAAAGTCTACATTTCCTGTCTGTTCATAAAATTTAAACCACTGCAATGTTTTTAAGATAACTTGGCAGAAATGATCACCATTATAACACCATTGGCAGAGCACAATGATCAAGTCACGACCCTGAAGGTCAAGGTCACACTCAAAGGTCCAATGTAAAAAAATCTATTTTTCATGTCCGCTCTATAACTTTTTGACAATTTAAAGGTTTTAAAATTACTTGGCACAAATGATCATCAACATGACACAATCTGAGGATTCAACATCCAGGTTCCTACCCCCAAGGTCAAGGTTATATGTTCTCCATAACTTTTTCTACTTTATGGAACATTTTAAATAACATGGCACAAATAATCACAATCATGAGACTTTGCGCTTATGGCATAAGCATCAAGGTTATGGCTGGTAAAAGGTCAAGAAATACATATTCATGTTCACTGAGGAAGGGGATTTAGCTGTCCTTCAGACTGCCTTGTACAAAATTGAAATGACATTTATATTTACTTTAATCCAACTGAAATTAAATCTTAAAGAATATTACATGACAAAAGTATAGAATTTACCAAAAATAAGTACAAAACATATTAAAACAAAACCAACAACATGAAAACAATCATAGACTCAATGATGTTGAAAATATAAATAAGAAAAAAAAAACATGGACCTAAGTGGTCTCGATCTTACAACACGTAGCAAATGTAAAATTTACAAACCCCTGTTTTATCCTTTTGCTCTATAACGTTCAGCATAATTATTTCACAGACACAATTCAAAATTAAACGCTAACATTTGGATATTTATGTGGCTTCAAGAACAATAAGTGATTGTACTTTTTTTCGATGTTATTTATTCAGTAAGCTTTTATGTGCACGTGTCTATTTATCTTTATGTTGCCAAATGAACAATAGAGAGGACAATGCAGTAGGCACATAAGTATTACCGGAAATCTCTCGAAAATTAAAATATTGCGTTCTTATAGTTACACATGTAGTGTGCAATTGACAGGTTTAATAAAAATCAAACAAAACGTTAATTATATTTGTTTGTTTGACTGTAAATAATATTGCACAAAGTCCGTCCACAAAACTAGATCCCGCGATAACTTAAAAAGTACTGAAAATATTTTTATGAAACTTAATATATGAATAGATGACAGTATTGGAGATTATGCACGTCTTATTTTTTTTTCTTATGTTGAAAATTCTGGTTGCTATGGCACCAAATAGACTGAAAATATCGCAAATTAAACACATAAACTGGATCCAGTTATACCGTAAAAAGTACTGAAATATTTTTATGAAACTTGAAATATGGTTAGATGGCAGTCTTGAGATTATGCACATTTTTTCTTTACTTCCTATATTGAAAATTCTGGTTGCTATGGCAACAAATAGACAGAATTTTAAGATTTCTGATTCCAGTTTTTACGCTTTTTCACTATAACTTCTTTATTTCTTAAGGTATTTACTTCAAACTTTAAATATTAGTTTCTGGTCAACAACCACATCATATGTGACATGGTTTACAACTCTAGCACAAAAAATATCAGAATTACCTCCCTTGAACTTAGAATTCTCATGAAAAAAATGTTGTTTTTTTTAATAACTTCTTTATTTCTTAATGAATCTGCTTCAAATTTGATATGTATGTTTCTTATTATCACTCAACATATGTGAGAAGGTTCAATACTCTAGAGCAAGACTATTTTTTAGAATTATGCCTCCTCTCTACCCCCCCCCCCCCCCCCCCCTTTGAACTTTTTCGAGGAATTGGTATATTTTTACTCCCAATTTCTTCATTCATTTCAGGATTTACTTCAAACTCCCACATCATAATGATATGAAAAGGTTTATAAATCTAGAATCCATATTCCAGAATTATCTCCTCCTTAAAATTTGAATTGTTCTTATTTATTCTTTAACTTTCATATTTCTTCATATTTACCTCAAATTCAAAATAAACATTCATTATCAACACTTACAATATATTTATTTTAATTTTCATCTTTGTAACTATACATTTTAATTGTATATTTGAAAATTGTTATTTTTTTACTTTTTTTCTTTGTGACTATAAATGGTATCATCATGTATGACAATGTTCATAAATCTAGCATCTTTATTTCATGAGTTATCTCCTCTGTTATATTTAGGTAAAAAAAAACTTTAGAGTCTCCTTCAGTCTGTTTGTCTGTCTTTCTGGCTAACCGTATATAATCATATACAAAGAAAAACAGTATGTGTACAATAAGTGAAAATATTGCATAAACATTTGTTTACTATTTGTGGTTTGCACAGATCAACAAGATCAATGGTAAGTCAATGTTAAATAACGTTATTAACGTAAACATGATGCTATTTAAGCGTCACGGTGACATGTTTTCCAGTAAATTGAAATAAGATAAAGTAACTCTTTTTCGACAAAATAAAATAAGCCGCGTCACGACAAAACCAACGTAATGCGTTTGCGACCTGCATGGATCCAGACCAGCCTGCGCATCCGCGCAGTCTGATCAGGATCCATGTTGTTCGCTTACAAACCCTATAACAAGTAGAGAAACTGATAGCGAACAGCATGGATCCTTCTCAGACTGCGCGGACGCGCAAGCTGGTCTGGATCCATGCTGGTCGCAAACCCATTATGTTGGCTTGTCGTGACGCGGCTCAAATGTGTTTTGTTTTTACACAAAGTTTATGCATGCATTGTAGTTGTGAAGACGATAACTGGTATCAGGATTGCTAGAAGAACAATCATCACAAAAATCACTATGGAAAATATCAGCATTGCCTTTGCACATGGAGCCTGCAATTATAAGAGAAATTTTGTAAGACATACATAACATTTTTGAACGAATTTCCTCATTCTAAACAAGGCCCTTCTAATATTCAAGCTTTAGTTCAGAAAAATGTCTATAATTCCTAAACAGTACGGTACATTTTGTTTAAATTTTTGCATGGAAAAATAAACAAGCCATCAACGGTATATATAAAGCTATAACAATATCGAACAATTAGGATGCATCTTACATACTGAATTATAGGGACGATCAGGCTGATAAACTGTTGTAGGCTGTGCCCCATAGACTGTCACGTTGGACCCTGGCTGGCCAAAAGTATTTGCCGTTGTATAATGAGTACCAGCATATCCGCCATGTGGGCCTGGTACAAATCCCACACCAGCAGTCGGATGAACAATCGTATTATGTCCGTGACTATAACCAAAATTGTTATGGCTACCATCTGCACTGAAAACATTTCCACTGTGGTCTATCCCTCCACTCGACGTAAATCCGCCTCCGCCACAAAAGTCTCCACCTCCAGAAGAAAATCCACCGCCTCCAGAAGAAAAATCCACCGCCTCCGCCACCGAAGTCTCCGCCTCCAGAAGAAAATCCTCCGCCTCCCCCGCCTCCGAAATCGCATCCTCCACCTCCTCCTCCTCCTCCTCCCCCCATTCCGCCTCCTCCAGAATCACACCCACCTATGATGGTTAGAGAAAATTAGTTTTTGATTAAATGCTAAATTTCATTCTAAAAATGAGGTAAACTTGCTAAATAAATACGAAACAAACGATGAACTAACATTAAACGCGAGCTGTGCTGTAAAAAACAAAATAGGCTATCTTGTTTACATTTTGAAGTATTTTGGATAATTTGAGTCCAAAACATTAATTTATAACATTTGTGTAAATAGATCTTAGCTATGTACATGTATACATAGATAAGAGTTCACTAAACTGGGTTGTTATATTTTTGCATGAAATATCTTATAGTAGCAGTGGTATTTAGTACGGAATGCCGTTAGGGCCATTGCCTATGAATGTGTTGATCTGAAACGCGATAGTCGATAGTACGATGATGAAAACGCGAAATCACGAAACTACGATGGTAAAAATGCGAAAGCACGATGATGAAAACGCGACAATACGATGATGAAAACGCGACAGTACGATACTACGATGATGAAAGCGCGATAAACTATCGTGTTTTCACCATTGTACTGTCGCGTTTTCACCATCGTAGTTTCGTGATTTCGCGTTTTCATCATCGTACTGTCGTGTTTTCATCATCGTAGTATCGCGTTTTCACCATCGTACTATCGCGTTTTCACCATCGTACTATCGCGTTTTCATCATCGTACTGTCGTGTTTTCATCATCGTACTATCTCGTTTTCACCATCGTACTGTCGTGATTTCAACATCGTACTATCGCGTTTTCATCATCGTACTATCGCGTTTTCACCATCGTAGTTTCGTGATTTCGTGTTTTCACCATCGTACTATCGACTATCGCGTTTCAGATTTACATATTCATAGGCGATGGCCCTAACGGCATTCCGGAATGCCGTTAGAGCCATCGCCTATGAATGGTTTGATCTGAAACGCGATACTCGACAGTGCGATGATTAAAACGCGAAATCACGAAACTACGATGGTGAAAACGCGACAGTGCGATGGTGAAAACACGATAGTTTATCGCGTTTTCATCATCGGTGTATCGTACTGTCGCGTTTTCATCATCGTACTATCGCGTTTTCATCATCGTGCTTTCGCGTTTTCACCATCGTAGTTTCGTGATTTCGCGTTTTCACCATCGTACTATCGACTATCGCGTTTTAGATCAACACATTCATAGGCGATGGCCCTAACGGCATTCCGTACCTAACGGCATTCCGTACTTACCCCACCCTCTTCTTATTTTATGTAAAATAACAAGTACCTGTCTCAATAAACCAAAAAAAGAACCTCTTCATAGACATTTGTCATTGGTTTTATTTGTAGTTATTAAAAAACTATGATTTGCTAGGTAAAAATGTATACATTTGAAACCGGTGTGACCAGGCAGAATTACATGTATCCAGGAAAAAACGTAATCAATTGATGCAATGTAACAAATGACGTACTTTTGCTGTATACCTTTGGATAAATATACTCAAAACAGAATTCCTCAGGATGATATTTTTACTGTCATTTTATAGAAGTTAAGTGAGTATCAGAAAAATTTCAGTCCTCGGATAAATACTATTTCCCGAGACTTAATATTATTCTTAATTTGTTTGCCTTAAAAAACAAAGTGTATAGCATTCTCTCATTCATTATTTGAATAGCGAAGGTACAAGGTTGAAATTTCTATATTGATTTTATCCTCAATATTATTGGAAATATGCATTGTTAAGACTTATTTTCTACAGGTAAAAATAATTTTTTATTGTAATATTTTCTGTAAAGCATTTTAATTATCTGCTGCGAAGAACCTAACTTTTCTTTAAATGGCGTCGATATTTGATCTACCACTTCAATGCCATTTTTCATACCTACAACACGCATTTGCTAATTGCTCACAACCGTGACTGCTTTTTGCTGCTTCATTGTAGGTTGTTTTGTTGTTGTTGTTTTTTGCGATAAGTTGCTTTTGTTATAACAGATTATTGAGAGACTGGTCATTTTGGGCGGAAAATAACAATATACTAACTCTGATTTGCTGTTGCGTAGTACACATAGAGTTCTCAAATTGTAACAAATAATCACCAATGAGTCGAAGATTTTTCATATGTAGGGCCATTATATGATAATAAAATTTTAGTGAGAATAAGTATTGTTGAAAATATTACCATATGCATGTATTACTACGCCCAAAGTCACTCTGCATAATTCCGTGAACAATCGTGTTTTCGCAATTACATGATGATTCACCCGATCCTGTTTTGTTAGCTGCTACTAGCACAATTTTATTAGACTTATTAGGCTGCTACTAGCGCTAACAAAAGACAATGTTACTTACAGAAGTAAAGTTTACATGACGAACTAATAAAAACAAGTAAAATGGTTTCCTGCGGGGATCATTTTAAATGATATAAAGATATTTCATTTAACTATTTTCAACATTGTTTGGGGATAAATAAACGTTTGTATCAGGAATATAGTTGACAATAATCGATCAATATAGAAGAAAGTCTTTGGAAACTGTGGACCGTTAAAGACCTGAGACCGGAGAAGGTCGAACATAAAACAATTATTTCTTTTTAAGAAAATGATAAAATACCATTTTCTGAATAATTCCGAGCAAAAAAAGTAAAGTAAACACACAAGTTTACGCAGAAAATATCTCTATTTAATATGGCAGATCGATGCCACTACGAATATTTTAATTTTGTAGATTTTCAGTATAAACAATTTATTGTTAATAAAATTTGAGATAGATATTAAAGAAACATTGATAATTTTCAAACACATCATTCAAGTTTTTCCACCTATAACTGTAAAATAATTATATAAAATTAGAAATATCACGTACTAGTTTTTTGTTGTTAATTAGGTGTAATTCGGACTAATTTCCTAGAGGTAAATCCGTAACGTACTGGCAAACGGTATTTAGCTAGGTTTTCGAAAAGGTCAATTAACCAATCATGTACGATTTACAGATCACATGCTTCTCCATGTACCGAAAACAGGTCACGTGCTCCTCCATGCCTCAAAAGTTAAACGCGTACCAAGGCGTAACAAGAAAAGCATTGATGCAAAGCATCAAAGGGCGTCCAAGCAAGAAATAAGAAAGTGAAGATGAACTAGTAGACATATGATGTCAAGATATTCTTATAAACTTTTCAATGGTTAATTGGTTTTTACCAAAATGAACGGACGGAAGACATTGTTCATTATGAACTTTGATTGGCAACGGATATACATGTATACAATCATTTATCATCCATACCCATGTGTAACGCATGATCAACACCGCACTTGTGACATTGTCCCTTATTATGTATTCCGCTAATTAGCGAAGACCCCTGCTTAAGGTATCTGTTTCACACTTTAGTAAAAATATGACACTGGTTATATTACCATGTCATGTTGAGCATTATTGTTTTATTATCAATAATTGTAAAATATCTATTTTTAATAACAAAAAATTAATACAGATTTTATGAATATGTTTTCCTCTCTCTTTATGTGTTTTTTATGCTGCTATTTTAATACTGAGTTTTTTTACGTTTACTATTCTTGTTTTTATTAAAATTGATACAAATAAATTTTAGAATTCAAATGTTCATATTGACCGACGATCATAAGTCAAAACGTTTACTGGAAAAAGTCAGTAAATTATGGTTAATCTTTCCCAATATATAATATTATTTATTCTGTAAACCATGTACATTTGTATTTTCTCTCTTGTACTCATATTATCGATAGCTCTAATAGTGCGATGCGTTTACACGTAACAGCACTCCGTGTAAATGATATCTGAGTTGTGTTACTTTGAATAATTCACCGGCATCTTCTAAACACGAATAACAAATTACAAATTGAAGGTTTCAAAGTTATGGTCATATTAACCAAAAAATTGACCTTTTTCAAATTTTGTACTATTTATTTGTTTAGTATCTCGTGATCAGATGAATGAAGACATGCTATTGTTGTTGTTGCTTTTTTTTTTTTTCGAATTGTATGTTTTGATATAATATATAATCAATATATTGAGAGTGATCTATGTTCTATTAATGTATTGTTAAACCAACTAAGTGACAAAACATTCATTTTGGAAAAAGCTTATTTATCTGTAAAATATTTGTTCTGTTCTGTTAACGATATCAGAACATCTACTCCCAAAAGCGGGAGGAGTCGGACAATAAAAACGATGTGATATTTTCGCGAGTCACTAGTATCACCGGTCAAAAATAGACCGGGAGACCGAGATTACCGATAGTCGAGTTACATCCCTCTACTAAATAGTGATTTTCGGGCCATATTAGGTCATTCAATCATCATTACTTATTTTAAATACCAATTATAACCATGTTGTACTACAAATGATAAATTAAAAAAACCGAAGAGACGAAAAGGTTATCTGCATTTGAAAATGAAAAGGTTATTGCATTGAAATGTTTGCTTGCGAATCTCAGTTCGCTATTCATGTGTAATTATCGCGGAATTTAACGCTTATATCAAGCACTACTACCGATCGCGAATGATCGGACTCTATCTATGGACTTAAGGCTCGAAGTTGCTTCGCTTTCACAAAATCTTGGATTTCGTTCATAAAGGGGCGCGCCTTCGGCGCGGCGCCAACAAGTAATGGTATTCCTTGGGGGAACGTTTTTGTGGATATAATATATTTCATTTAACTATTTCAATGGGGGGTTGGGGGGCGGGATATAACGGTTTGTTATCAGGATATAGTATGACGGTCGATATATAGAAGAAGGTCTTTGGGAATTGGTGACGTTGGATGACCGGGAGGTCGAAACTAACAATTATTTCTTTTTTAAGAAAGTAATTAATAGGCTCCATCTTTATTGAATATTTCCGAGCAAAAAAAAAGTAAAACCAAGTTTTTTCGCAGAAAATATTTATTTTTATGGCAGATGCAGTACGATATTTTAATTTGTTAGATTTCTGGTTTAACATCTTGTTTGTACATTTTGGATAATATTAAGAACAGTTGATATTTTCAACAATCATTTAGTTTTTTCCACCTAACGGGTAGAAAATTTATAGAAAATTTAAATCTACGTAATAGTTTTTTGTTCTTAATTTAGGTGTCTTATTCCCTAGAGGTTTATCCGTAACCGTCGGCAACGGTATGTTAGCCAGGTTTTCGAAAAGGACAATTTAACCAATCATGTACGGTTTACAGAATCACATTGCTCCTCCATGTATCGGAAAACAGGTCATGTGGCTCCTTCCATGCCTCAAAAGTTAAAGCGCGGGGTCTCCTGACGAGACGAGTAGTGCCGAGACATAGATATATAGAAGCCATGTTTAATGCAGTAGCCATGCAAAGTAGCTAGTCCATAGCGAAGAAATGCAGCAGGTTGTAACAGAGTGTAACTAGATATCGATGGTAAGTATGACAAGGATAGCAATTTTCTCTATAATCTTTTCAATGGTAATTGGTTTTTCCAGAATTGTTATATCACTAATGAATGAACGGACGGAAAAGACATTGTTCATTATGAACTTTGTTTGGCATGCTAGAGAATTTAGAAGAATTATTGTTATTCTTATGATCGTGTATTATTAATAGCAACGGATATTACATGTATACAATCATCTATAATCCATATGTTGTAACGCATGATCAACACCACATTTGTGTATAATTATTATGTTAATCGCTATTAGAGAAGAAACCCCTCTTAAGATATCTGTTCACACTTAGTAACAATATAACATTGGTTATATTACCATGTTGATCATGATGAGCATAATTGTTTATTATACAATAATTGTAATATCTATTTAAATAAAAAAAGTTAAAGAATTTATGAATATTGTTTTTCTTTTCTTTTTTTGTGTTTTTATGTGCTATTTTAATACTACTCTTTTTTTTATTTAAAGTTGTAAAATAAATTTTAGAATTAATTGTATGATTGACCACGATTATAAGTTCAAAACTTAACTGAGAAAAAGTCAGTAAATTGATGGTTAAGTTCTTTTATATATAAAGATTGCTTATTTACTTAAACCATGTACAAAGTACATTTTACTTTTCTTTATTCATTTTTAAAATTATCAATCAATTGAAATAATTCAAAAAATCTAATTTGTAACTTTAATGTAATACCTCGACATCTTTCGTTCATAAACACGAATAGCAAAGGGAATTAAATAAATGTTTGAAGTTATAGTCATATAAAATACCATAAAATGTACCTTTTTTCTCCAATTAATGTACATATTTATTGTTTTATGTCATAATAGATAAAATGAACCGTGTTATTTGTTAATTGTTGTTGATTGGTTTTTTTTTCGAATTGTATGTTTTATGTATAATATAATCAATAAATTTGAGAGTTGATTTGTTTTTATTAATCATTGTAACCAAAACTGAGTGACATTTATTTTGGAAAAAGCTGTATTTATCTGTAAAATATTTGTTCTGTTCTGTAACGATATCAAACATCTACTCCAACCCCGGTAGAGACCGGACAATAAACGTGTGATAAATCACTAGTAAATCCTGGTCAAAATTAGACGAGAGACCGGGGATACGATAGGAGTACATCCCTCTATAAATAGATTTTTCGGAATGTTTTAGGTCATCCACTCATCATTCTATTTACAGCTTTCGGATACATGACAAAAACAATAAATACCATAATAATAACAACTGTGTACTACAAATGATAAAATAAAAAAACGCCGAAGAGCGCTAATTATTGACGGAAAAAGGTTATTTTCATTTTGAAAATGTTGAGAATTCTCCCAGTTCGCTATTCATTGTACATAATCGCGACATTTCATTTTAATTAATAATCAAGCACCCTCATACCGCTCGGAATGATCGGCTTTTATCATGACCGACTAAAAGGCTCGAGAAGTTGCTGTCGCCCTTTCACAAAATCTGATTTCATTCCATAAAGGGCGCCGCGCTTCGGCACGGACGCCAATAATATTTGAGCAGCGTCACGACAAAACCAACGTAATGCGTTTGCGACCAGCATGGATCCAGACCAGCCTGCGTCTCCGCGCAGTCTGATTAGGATCCATGCTGTTCGCTTACAAACCCTATTACAAGTAGAGAAAATGATAGCGAACAGCATGGATCCTGATCAGACTGCGCGGACATAAACGCATTATGTTGGTTTTGTCATGACGCGGCTCATTTGTGTAACATTATTTGAGGTTTATGTATTCAATCTTATGTGTCGAAAATGACAGTCACCAGTAGTCGTAAGACTGTTCATTTGTCTACTTTGTGATTTTTTCCTCAATAATTTAACATCAGCATTTCAAAATGTGTACAAGGTATAAGTTAGAAATGTAATTTATGAATTCATACTTTCTGGGTAAATATTGTATACAAAATGAAAAATCCGTGATACAAAATTCAAACGAACAATAAAAGTAATATAATTTTGGTAATATTAACTAATGTGGTGGACTTTAAAATGTAGTGTTTAAATGAACACATGTGCATAATGTTTGATGCATTCTCTTATATCTATATTATACATGTACTAGGATGGTGTAATTTATTGAATGTTATATTTGTTTAAATGTTGCTAATAAACTAGAACAAGACATAAACAAAATAAAACATAATCATGAGAAAGAACAATAAGAGCCATGTATTGTTATGAGTAAACAATATGAAGTGAGAATAAAAGATTGTAAAGGTTTTAGCAAAGGTTCTATATTATGTATGTGTTTAAGGGTTGCAAGAAATTAAAACGGTTTGATGATTTAAAAGATCAATCTTGATCACAGGAAAGGCCCACTAACCACTGCTATAATTTACAATGAAATATTTTCCCATTGAAAGTTCTTTTCAATTATTCACATTTTAGCAAACAGATAACGTAATTGAGCCGCGTCACGACAAAACCAACATAATGGGTTTGCGGCCAGCATGGATCCAGACCAGCCTGCGCATCCGCGCAGTCTGGTCAGGATACATGCTGTTCGCTTACAAACCCTATAACAAATGGACAAACTGACAGCGGACAGCATGGATCCTGATCAGACTGCGCGGATGCGCAGACTGGTCTTGATCCATGCTGGTCGCAAACCCATTATGTTGGTTTTGTCGTGACGCGGCTCAATTTATGATTCCTGGCCCCGTGTTCACAAAGATTTAAGGATCAGGATCAAGATCAGGATCAAATTTAAAAACTCTAATATTCTTCATTTTCTATCCTCATAGATTAAATATCTAATATTAATTTGATAAAACTAGACTTGCAAAAGCAAGTTTATGAAATTTTAGAATAAATTTATTGTCATTTTTGCAAGATACGGGCATTTTACAGTTGATCCAAATATTGATCCTGATCCTTAAATTGATCCTTATTTTGATCTGAATATTTTTGTATTTGTTTTGATATTTGTTGATTTTATCCCAAAATAGTTTGGTTTCTTTGCAAATCAGCAATTTTTTTACATTTTGAATATCTACCATTTAATTCTAGGAGAGCATGATTTATTTTAGTAACATAAAACAATGAAAATAAAATCAGGATCACTTGATCCTGATCCTGATCTTTTGTTAGTGAACACGGGGCCAGGACATCAAATACTACCATGACGTGCAAAACAAGGCGGCTGTAAGTGTTACTTGTGCTAAAACACTTAATGAGCCATGTACGCGAACTTTGGTATGTGTTTTGTATAATAAAGATACATTTTATTAAATGGTTACATATATACTCGTAGAGCACAAGTCTTTGAAATTCTTTACATAATGCTCATATATGAAACTATATCTTGCTTTCTGAAATTAAACATCGTGTAACTTTCCTTTGGCATATTTAAATCATGATAATTTAAAGCTGCACGCCTCCAGATGAGCAAAATATTTCAAGAAAATCAATGTTGAGAAAAATACACTAAACTTTTAAAAAAAGGTAAAACATTCAAGTTCCAAGTTATATTTTACATGTTATGTGCGGTTTAAGACTGATTTGACAGTTTTTATCACCATAATTCTTCTGCGTTACTAACGCAGTAAGGGCTGTTTTTACACATGTTGACCACTTTTTGTCATTTTTCATGGACTGTAAGTGCCGACTGCAATATGTATATTACTTTATTTGATTACCTTACAATAGTTTACTTTTAAATACATTTTCAAAAATTTCATGAAAATTAACATGAATCTGGAGGCGTGCTGCTTTAAAGGCGGCTCGTGTAAAGTCATGTGAAATTAGGTTGCAAGAACCGGCATTTAAAAACATTGACATGCAAAATACATTGTATTAATAGCATTTATAAAATGGACTCCACTGATTTATTTTTTTACATGATTTAATTGGATATTATTTATCGAGATTAATGTTCCTTTTGATGCAGGCCTAGGCCAATAGGTGGCTTTCAAAATTTCATAGCATTCGCTCACTCAATTTTTCCAGAATTATTATTTTAATCATTAGAAAAATGTATTAGATCTTAAGAAAAGTAAAAAAAAAATCAATATTTAATTAATTATTTACATGTTATGTGCGATTAATGACTGATTTTGCAGTATCATTCATTATAAAATTATACTGCGTTACTAACGCAGTAAGAGGCATTTATGTATATTTTACCTCTTTTTGGTTATTTACCGGATTGTATAAGTGCCGTTTGGCAATGTGTAAATTACTTTCTTTTGTTTCAATTCCTGTTATTTTACTTATAAATATCATTCAAAAAAATTTCCATGAAAATTAGCATGAATCTGGAGGCATGCTGCTTTTAAGGAAAAAAATTAACACAATAAATGGGGTCTCCCTGTATGTCCCATGTATTTAACATGTTTATAATCAGTCAATAGTTTGTTGCGATACCAGACTGGCAGTAGAAGAAACTGTTATAAACCATACAATGTTTGCACTAACGTATAGTAATAAAAAATGAGAACAAAGATCAGCAAGGAAAGACCTATAGTACGAAGTCACGTGTCAAATAATCTCTTTCGATCAATCAATCATATTTATTGGGTAGATATATAACGACAACTCGTCTAGAGGACTGAACTACCAGCGAATGTTTTTCAGACCTATTCTTTATCAACCTTTCTCCATATTGATATCATGAACACATTATTAACATTGAAATACAAGAGCATCAAAAAGGAAAAAATAGATAAAACATTAACTTGCTAAATAGCAAAATATTTTTAAAATACATGTAGTTGTTTAGTACATTATGAGTTATTGTGGAAGGTTGCATATTATAAAGGAGGAAAGTCTGATTATTTTTATTATCTTAAATTTTATGTTTCTCCGGAATCGGGGAAAGATTTTACAAATGAGCCGCGTCACGACAAAACCAACATAATGGGTTTGCGACCAGCATGGATCCAGACCAGCCTGCGCATCCGCGCAGTCTGATCAGAATCCATGCTGTTCGCTTACAAACCCTATAACAATTTAAGAAAAATTGGGCCAACGCATGGACCCTAAATCGGGATTTGCACGGATCCCAGGTTTGGTTGGATCCTTTCCCTAGTCAAAAACCCGCTTTTATTTTGGTTTTGCCCGTTGGCCCGCGGGCCTCAAATTGTTTATTGGGTTTACTCGTAATCTCGGAACAAGATTTTCGTTTGGGGGCCTTTTTTTTTCCCCCCAAGGGGGAAAAAATTTTTAAGATACAATTCGGGTTTTGCATGTTAGGAATTAAATATTTTTGGGGGAACATTTTTTACTTTTTTTATTAATAACTTGACATTAATTCAAACTTTAAATATAATGAACTGGGCCCACATGTAAAAAAGGAAAATTTTAAAAAAAGGGAAAACAATTTTAAAATTATTTTGGGCAAAAAACACAGTGGGAGTTTTTGGGTTTTCCCAATTTAGCCCTTTTTTTTTTTTTCCCAATACTTTTATTTTGCGGGAAAATTAAATCCCGTTTAAATGGGGTTTTGTAGGGAGCTTTGAGATTTTGGGTGGTTTTACATTTTTGTTTTCATAAACGGGACTAAAACCCGAGTCTGTAAATTTTTCAAATAATTTTGTTGTTTTTTTATTACTGCCGGGGGAGGGTTTCCCCCCTTTCCCAGTTTTTTTAGACCCCAAATGACAAAGGGTTAGTATATGGAGAAGATACAAAAATTTTTTGTTTTAAATTGATTGTTTTTGTTCTTGGGTTGCGAATTTTTTTGGGGGAGACTTTTGGAAATCAAAACCGTGGGCGTCGCCTTAAACTGGGGGTTTTCTTTTGAAGATAGACTGTCTGTTTTTACACGATGCAGATGTTATGTTCGCTTCTACACCCCGAAATTTAAACTTGGACACAAGAAAGCGTTTTTTCCCTTTAAAAATGCGGTAAAAAAAACTTTAAATTAATTCCAAAGAGAAACTTTTAAAGGGTTTGGGTTAAAACTAAAATTTTTTAAAAACGTTTTAAATTTTGGGTGACTACTTACATTTTTGTCACTGTCTCTAGCTTTGGACTTAATCAAGCAAAATTCTTTTTAAAATGAAAATGGTTCCCAATTTAGAATCTAATACAACCCGTTAAAGCTTTTTTTCATATGAGCCCGGTCTTTTTGTACCCCCCAAAATTTCCCATTGTTTAATTTAATTCAAATAGATTGTGCTTTTTTCTAAGGGTTAATCGCTATTGATTTGCCCAAGAAGATATGAAAAGGGAAATCAGAAAAAAGGGTCATTCTTTCCCAAGTGTGTTTCCCACAATATTCATTTTAAAAATAAAAGAAGCCCCCAAATATAAAAAAATTTAAAAAAAAAAGTACATTTTGTGTGTAATCAAACCCAACAAAGGTTTTGCATGTACAGCACTGGAAAATGCAAGCTACCCGAAACAAGTCGTATTTAAAATGCATCTATCTAAATGAACTGTAATGCATTACCCATTTTTCATTTAGGTTAGAAAATGAGAGCTTTTGCTATAATTGCAAAACATGGTAAATCCGTACCTTTTGAAACATTTTCATGTGTATTGTCCAGTGGTCTTCCCATGATAACTGATTGTATTTTTTAGTTTGAATGCCGACCATGATGGTGAATCATCTAATAACTGCAAACAGGAGGATATGTATATTATGGCGCCAAACACTACCCAGTTATCGCACGACGAAAAACATAAGATTAACCCTTGGAGGTTTTCCCCATGCTCTATACAGTCGTTCAAGAAATTTTTTCAGTCGTAATTTAATCTGTTCGACAGTTATTAATCAATTACTATAATTACACTTATATTCAAATGAAAATGGCTGAACTTGATTATCAGCTTTATTTATAGTTTTATACACCTTTTAAATTCCAAAAAGACATTAATTTATTGACATATTGAACAAGTACACCAAAACAGCATCTACTAGTCTGAATGATCGTTTTTTCTTTATTAAAATAACAACTCTAAAGAATGAAAGTTAAGTATTAACAATTGTTCTCTATAATTTATATGCAGTGTCTTTAATACGTAACTTATCGATATTATTGCTGTATCAGTTCTAAAAAGTTATATTTTGGGGGTGCGTGGGGTGGGGTTCGCTTTTGATTCTTCTGATTGAAACTTTTCGTTTTCCCAGGGGTGCGGGATCATGTTTTGGACAGTCACGGAGACTTTTTTTTGAAAAAAACGGAAAAGGGAAAAAATAAAAAAAAAATTTCCCGGGAAAGAACTTCATACTTTTTATAAACAATGAAAATTTTAAAAAAAAGGAGATTATTTTTTGGTGTTAGCCCCGGGTAAGTTTTTTGTTTAAAAAATTTTTACTGTGACACATTTTTTTTAAATTAAAAAAAATTTAAATGAAAATTTCTTTTTACGATCTTTAAAAAACCCAAATTTCCCAATTAAACGACAGCAAACTCTAAATTGCCTACTCCCCAAAAACTGGACAGCCTGCTGCTCATGTTTTAACTGCTAAGCTTTTTGGCGGGTCTAAGTCTATGTATGGATCAAATAGAAGTATTCCGAATGTACACACATGTGCGCCCGCCATTTTGTTGAAAAAATCTACTTGGAAAACAATTGTAAGTAAATTAAAAAGGATTATTTTATAATTAAGCCTAATAATTTGTAATTTCGAATTCATTGCAATGACTTGTGTACGTCCCACCATTGCACACTGCATTGATTATGTTATGAAATGGTTCCACGTGCCTCTTGCACAGGTGATTGATAAATTGTCAAATATAGGACTCATTTTAGGGTAAATCAACTTAATGATATGTATAGGATAGATCATGAGTACCAGTTGGATGTGAGATTTATCAACGAGCGAAGCGAGTTGATAAATCTCACATCCAACTGGTACGAGCGATCTATCTGACTTAGACCACAGATAGTTTTCTTAGATTAAATATGCGAAAACAACGTTTTTCTTCGACAATTTCATAGGGATATCCAAATATATCTTATTCAATCTATTTGGCCTTATTGTAGGCAAACAATTGCACGAGAAAATGGCAAAGTTCATGTTCTTTCATAAGTTACTGAATACGCTATCTTATGAATAATATATTTCACATTCCTAAATTAATTTCTATCAGACGAAAATTGGGAAGAATTTAACATTTCTGAATGTGATAACATTACAATTTCAACTTGAGCGTAAATCAACTCAGGATTTTTTGGTTCATGTTAATTTATTCCTCATTTAAACGATTTAATGACGTAACACCATACACAGCGCGCTTACCGACAGAAATCACGGGCGATGGCTGCTTATCAAGAAAGTTTGAGAAATGGGCAGGTAATTTTCATTAAGTTTTTCTTATTATTTAATCAACCCTAGGGAGCCGGATATTTGTTGGTTGTCCGGCTGAAGTTGAAAATATTTTACTTGACGTATAGATTCGTTTATTTACTGTATGCTTTATATACACCCTGCACTGGCTTTTTTTTTACCTCATTTATGAACTGAAAAAAAATTACAAACGTCCCTCTGAAGCCTTAAAGCATAACATTTCCTTAGTGTTTCAACAGCAGCCCAGTCACCGTTCCGAAATTCCACTCCTTTCCCCAAGAGTGTAATCCCCGCTCCCCAAACCAGTAAATGAATGTACATCTACAGTGTCTGCTATTAAGAGTGAGCCGGGCATAACTCGGGGTGTGATTATTGAAATCACAGTGCCTGAAATATTAGCACCATCGTCTTAAACAAAAGCGGTCGTAAAATTTAGATATAAAGGATATTCAAGTTTTTTGTATAAATACATGATTTATTTTCATCGAGTGGTATGAAAATAAATATTTCATGAGTGGCGGTAGCCACGAGTGAAATATGGTAATTTTCATGCCACAAGATGAAAATAAATCATGTATTTATAGAAAAAACTTGAATTTTCTGTTTATTATATACATTTTTCTCGTTTTTTGTGATAAAATTTGAAAAACTTTCCCTTAAATTTTGTGTACTGGCAGAATTTAAAAAAAAGTAGTCCGGCAAGACATCAGTGAAAATACGGAAAATATGTTTCACTGCAGTGAAAAATAAATTTTTACAGTGAAAATACGGAAAATGAAAATATGCATTTTATTTCATCAATATTTCTCAATATATCATTTATAAGTATATAATAAATAGATTTATATAGATTGATAAACGCATTTCATTTCATTATAGATTGATAAACGCATTTCATTTCATTATTGCTTTTTTTTTCTTACTAACAAATACAGTAAATATTCTTGTAAAATGTTGAAATGACGAAATAAATTGGTCAAAGGACTATGTTTTTTTAAGAAGGGAAATACACTTTTTACTTCACTATAATGTATTATTTAATTTTACCCATGAAATATGGTGCTATATCAGTCAAATATATTTCATATTTTTTAAAAATAAATATGAAATATAAATATGAAAGTGGGCGGAGTCAAAACTCATATTTATTTTAAAGGACTTCTTTCGCCGTTTTGTTTGAAAAATCTGATGAAAACAAAACAACTTTTTCTTGAATATTGTTTTGAAAACTATCTAGCATGATAGAAAATGGTCTAACTAAGAAAATTAATCCGAACACCAATATCTTTAATTCAGTAATTAACGTTGTACAGACGTTTAAAGAGTTGTTTACATGACGTCACAATGTAGCGCCAAACAGCGCGTGCTTACGCATAAATTACTGCGCGCTGTACAATTGCAGTTGGTAGCAAGTAAGGGGATTCGTTACCATTTTCTTTGATAATGAAATCAAATAAAAAGGTTATTTTTTCGTTTTTCGTGAAATATGGTATATATTTTCACTCAACATGATAAAATGCCACATATTTTCACTCGCCGTACCGGCTCGTGAAAATATGTGGCATTTTATCATGTTTCGTGAAAATATATTCCATATTTCACGCAAACGAAAAAATATCCTCTTAATACATAGAAAACTTCCCCGCATAAAAGCGTGCAGATAACGGATTTTTCCTTTCAGTTGAATACAAACATGATAGTTATATCAAACACTTTACTGTGATGTGTGGGATATATCAAACACTTTTAAACTTCTCTGATTGGCCGAGAGAAAACAGCTGTGGTCTAATTTATTATAAAGAATCTTTGTTCAACAATCAACATGGACGTACTTGAGCTCACTATTCCTCGGTTGAGAGGCGGAGATCTGGACCATTATGTCAACACTCCCTTATTTTATTTAGAATTTCATAGTTTATTAAACTTCATTTAACAATGAAATACATTTCTAGAAGAATATCTGTAATATACTGGTGAAATCACGGGTGAAATTTAGGCTAAACATTCTCTCATAATCAAAAATGTGTAAGTTCATTTACGAGGTCATTTTGGTTCAGTTTTCATTGGCTGTTAGTTATAGCTTATAAATGTGTAATTCCTTATTAGATGTTTATGTAATGCATTTTTGTTAAGTCGATTGCACTCTTTAGTTTATGTTGCAAAGATATGTGCTTTGAAGGTTAATTATAGAATCAATTTTATTTCAGTACAGAGGATGATAAATCTGACAGAAACATTTCAATGGAGGAACAGCCTATACTTTCATTTACTTCACAGACAAGTAACAGAACCAATACACCTGTATGAAACTATTGAAATTACAGTGGAAGAGGAAAAGGACTACATAAATGTATTGGATCTTAAACAGCATAAACAAAGACAAAATTGGCTGTATTTAATTGCAAATTGTTTCAAAAACGTTCAATATTTCAATGACATAAAGAATGCAAACATGAAGTGATAAATTACAGTTTGGACCAGCTTATTTTACTTTTATGAAAAGTCATCGTTATTCTCTTGTTTAAATTCAATTGCGCTATTGAAAAACTCTGAGAAATAATAGATTCTTAACTATTTAAATTTACTTAAACATTTCTGATAGACAAAATAATTATGTTAATGTTACAATATACATGTATTTATTGACGTGTTTGTTTAAAATCCATCTTTTATTTTTATAATTACATGTACCTTGTTAACAAACACACTTAAAAGTGAACTTTAAGGTTGGTTATTTTTTCTATTTCGTTTTGCAATTACCGCAAGTAAAACCAATGAGCAAATCTGCCTTCGTATTTGCCAGAATCATCCAATGAAAGTCATTGCTATTTCTAGCAGGGTTTTAAAGGTTTGACAACTAAGGTAAACAGTTCTAAGACATCGTGATAGTGCAGAGCTTCTATGGTATAATATGAAGCATTTGTACAACGTGTATATCACTTTATATTGCAGAGTATATTTACATTAATATAATTTCATAACAATATAAGTCATATAACTATACAACTATAATTCTGCTTTTATATTAATTGCTTTCCCCGAAACTTTACAAATATTTTATATAGATTTTGATTTTTTACAGGCGTGTCATAATTTTTATTTTAAATAACGGCGTATACAAGAAAATATTAGCTTACTGGTCTAAACATACTTTTTATGTGGTGTTATTATCAATAAGTGTTTTTTGTTTTCGTTATAATTGAAAATAAAAAAAGTTCTTTAAAAATAAAATATCATAATTTTCTTGTAATTTTGTTTATTTTTAGCCCCCCCCCCCCCCCGGAAAACAAAATTATGACAAAATGAATTGAAAATGGTTATATATATGTTAACCATAAAGCAAAGTTTGTTTGTTGAATGTTTTAACATGATCAATTTGGAAAATAATTCAACATTGTCCACATTTAAACAGAGTCTTAGTCCATCAATTTTTAATGCATGGGATCGCGAAAAGAATGCATTAGGAAGATGTAGATTACGTTATATTATTAGTTCCATAAGAAATACATCTGAAGCTCCAATATCTGGCAAGTTATCTGAATATTTTTCTTCAAAACAGCTTTACAAGTAAACCTAAACACTCTTTTCTTAAGATAATGAAATAAAATGACGGACGTCCAGCAATATATTGATTAGTCTGTTTTCTATCCTGTGGTTTTAATGCCTTTATCATAAGTTATAAAAATCAGAATGTAACAGAGGCAATACTGCAAAAACTAAGAAATTACATGCGGAAGGCATTACATTGACTCAAATTTAGGATGCCCGCAGTTTATCATATCGTTAAACAAATACTAACATCACTTTGTATTAATAATGCCCAAGTAATTCAAAGAGCTTTCAATGATTTTATTATGCATCGACTTTCCAATTATAACACAAAAATTGTAATGTTAGTCATCATGCTTCGATCTGTCGAATAAGTTTTGAACATCTTCTAAAGTAACATTTTCTTGAGTCAAATCTAAGGCTTTGTAGAATTAAGGTATACATGTACGGTCTACAATCACCAGAACAATTATGAACTTTTTTTTAGATAGAACTAAACGGTTCCATGCATGATTTGGACCATGAAGTGTGTATTCTCTCCCAGTACGTTTAACGTTTATCAGAATAAACTACTGGTAATTCGAGACGTGACTGGTTATTTGTTTGGGTCGTCACAACGCTGGAAAGCATTGGTAGCTATACAAAAACAAATTGGTTTATAATCTCACAACCTTCACCTTTCTGACACCCAAACACATTCAGCGCCTTCTGTGCTTTGATATATATAATTGCGTCTGAAAATCTATATACATGTATCTATGTTTTGAGCACCATTCATTATCTAGATTATTTTTTAACAAAACATTATAGCATTATTTTCAAAATACGAACATAAAATTGACCGTTGTGATGACATTACAAGGCATCCGTTTAAAAATACCATCAAGCTCTATAGTTATAGAGTAGGGTCAATATCATTCAATAAAAAAATATTATAATATACATGTCATATGGTAGATGTATGTAAGCTTGAACAGGGATAAAAATGTATAAATAATTAAGCAAGCAGTTATATTTGTTAGCTCGAAATTACCGAACAAGATTTAATGACAGAAAAACTTGTAATATTTGGTTTGATAACATTTTTATAAAGTTTACAGGTCTATGGTTGGGAAATGTTCCAGATGCCTGCAAAGATATATACTTATTTTTCTGCTTAGTAAAACGAGAATTATACATGTACATGTATAAATCTAACAAGTTCCAAGGTTTCAGTCAAAGTCTTCATAAATGATACAGAGTAATTCCTTGACCACTACTGTTTCAAACGGCCTCATTGTAACATATAAACACATTGGAAGGACATAAAAAGCCAACATTTACTTTCAGGCAATTAATCGGGTATTAGACAGGTGCAACAGTTGGCATTTAATATCAATTAACAGTAAGCATTAAACAGTAAACAGTCGCTGTAAGCATTGAGCAGTTGAAAGTAAGCAGTTGTCAGTAGGCAGTTTACAGTAAGCAGTTGACAGTAGGCAGTTGACAGTAGGCAGTAGGCTGTAGGCTGTCGTTTATGGAATTCCGTATTAAAAGGATCTCCGATTATGAATGCAAATTCTGACTCTTGAGTATTCCTTTAAAGGGTATAAAGCTATATCGTATGAAATATTTTCATAAAATTTATCAGCAGTAAATTTACATTGCTTCCATAATCTTACAGTCAATCATTGAAATAGTTGTAATAAAATATGTCTCTGTTATTTAATACATATGAATAGTGTATGTTAATAGAATAAACTGTTCCGGAACAAAAAATTATTCTGCTATATTAAGTATGGTTTTTGTCTGTTTAGCAATGTTTTGTACATACGCCATTCACTTTTAAGGCAAATTACTATACCGTATTCATTTCATACAAGCATTTTGAAAGTATTCATTTTTAAATTCAATCAATGTTTTTTTGCAGCAGACATATGAGCCGCGTCACGACAAAACCAACATAGTGTGTTTGCGATCAGCATGGATCCAGACCAGCCTGCGCAACCGAGCAGTCTGTTCAGGATACATGCTGTTCGCTATCAGTTTCTTTACTTGTTATAGGGTTTGTAAGCGACCAGCATGGATCCTGATCACACTGCGCGGATGCGCAGGCTGGTCTGGATCCATGCTGGTCGCAAACGCATTACGTTGGTTTTGTAGTGACGCGGCTCATCCATACTAATTACACGGTCAATGCACACAATATATTAATATTCGGAAGATTTTCGATAATTTCCGTGAGATGTACGTAGTGAGATCTGATTTAATATAATTTGTGTCTGTGGAGCAATATTACGGAACTATGATTGCTTGTTATGTTATTCGTTTTGATTTAATATGTTTAGCAATTATTTTTGGTAAAGTCTAAACTCTTTAAATACCATGCTTTCAGAATTAATATTTATAATTCATTCGGATTAAAATTAGCGTAAAATGGCGTAAAAAACAATACAAATCGAGACAATGTTTTTAGTTGATTCATATATATTCACATATTCAATATTGGAAGCACTCGGCCATTTCCATGAAAATATACTGCAAAAATAAAGAAATAGAGTACGCCTTAAAAACTAATTACAATAGAAGGGATCAAACTACAGACCCCTAATATATTAGACAATTAGACAATCACTTCACCGTCTGTGCTATCACGAATTTGACAAGGCCTATGCATTAAGCTGGTCTGACTTTTCAAAACATTAGTTATTTACTCCATATTAATTCTCGTAAACTACACGGACAGAACCGAAGTGAAATCGAATATTTAAATGAGTGCTATAATGTATTCAAAATTGACAGGTCAATAAAATCAGCCTACATGTATAATAAAATTCAATATATTCGATTTTGAGGTAAAATGTTTAATGAGATAAAAAAAATCGACTATTTACATTATTATTTCAAGATGTAATATTCATAGTTAAAATAGTTATTATGGCAGTTGGAAATTACTTTTTTAAGTATAATTCAACACTATGCTGAATAAGTTTTTGGTGATTTAATTTAAATATTTCGTTGTAAACAAGAGTCAGTGGAATGTCAAAAACAGATGAAAGAATTTGCCAACATCTACCTTGTATCAGCGAAGATGGTTGCTCTTCTCACATCCTTGCTCGAGGCTCTTCTTGTGGAAACCCTAACGCAAATAAGGTCAGATAATTTTTTTTTTCTGTTTAATACTTCAAACCGGTATAATATAAATCATAAAAAATATACTTTGCTCATCCTTGAGTAAAATATTTTAATCACAGAAAATTATGAAATTCTTACTAAATATGTCTCATTTGATTTAAAAAATAATAATAAACTATGTATGGGAAGACGTGATCCCTATTAAAGGTACTCGATCCACGGAGCTAGATACACATATATGTATATATGTGCTCGATCTTAACATATTTGGAATTGCTTATTAAATTCATACCTTATGTTTGCCTTACATCAACAATTAAAGTACAAGTGAAACTATTTTATCTTTTATTGTAGTGGTGTATTTATGGCAAATGTGTTCCGAGAGTAGGTGTACAAGCTTTCATGTAATCATATATCATAACTGATATTTCTATCATTTCTCCCTTTAAACAACTAAGCTTATATTGTAATTAACTTTTCGCAACATAGTATTATTTTTTATATGATCAGTTAACTTTCATGGTTATGATCTACTCATTCTTTGTTTACATTAAAGAGACTCCACTTTGGTTTTTGAGATTATTAGTCTATTTGATGTAGATCTTACTAAAATCTTATGTGCAAAATTTCAGATCATTAGCTCGTTCCGTTTTTCAAAAATTTTAATTTTAATAGTGAAAAATGACCAAAAATTGAAAAGCGTTTAACCCTTTCCCTCATGAGCATATTGTGAAAAATGGCCGTTTTCATTGAAAAGCCTCCTGTTACAAGTTCAAACTGCTATGAAACTATGAAAAATGCTTCAATACTAATCAAACTTGGCACAAATGTTGACTGGATCATTGCCTTTGTAACGACATGATCAGTCTTAAATTTCCTGTTACCATGGCAACGAGTGGACATCTCAAAATTGCCAAAAATCACTATTTTGCCTTGATTTTTTCCATCAAAATTTATTTCAAAGTGCTGCAACTTCTCAAGGGATTGAGATAGAGTCAAAGGCTTTTCGGCGTTGGTTACACGTTACCTTATGATCGACCTGGGGTCATTTTTAGCCTCTCACAAGTCCAAAATTTTCTTGGCGATGAGGGGGACTACCGCCCCCCTCCAAACTCCCCAAACAGAGGGGGCACATCTCCCTTCTGACAACCCCCTGATGTATCTTTTGGATGGGGGCGGCGCCGAAAAAGTGCTCACTTTTTGAGCAACAATTCCCAAACGAAAACGTGTTTGGGACCCAAATAGGACATTTTTCACTATTTGAGGCCTAAAAGAGGGGAGGGGGTCGAAAGTGTGTTGTTTCACGTATATATGAGGTAAAGGGTTAAACGCTTTTCACTCAAATCGGACAGAGAATAGCATAAACATACGATTTTTAATGTATTTCCTGTATGTTTCTTAGTTATATTTCATTTATATTTCTGTTTCAATAGCTCGTGTTGATCTATGTGAAAAATTAAAATTTTATGTTTTTAGGCTTATTAACCTCAGTGGAGTTCCTTTAACTATAATACTAGATAATATGCTAAAATAGTTAAAATTATAAAAGTAATAGCTAAAATTGTATGCAAACTTAATTTCTTGCAGACAAAGAATGCTTTCCAACAACAGCCTTCAACTATAAGGGACAGGTCAGTGTAACAGAATCTGGCATGAAGTGTTTATATTGGTCAGATGTGGCAGATATACTTGGATATGATGAAAATAATTTCCCCGACGAATCAGTTGAAGCAGCCGCTCTCCCGAGAATGACTCACGTCCAATATGCTTCTATTACGCAGACGACGACATATTGGATTGGGACTTTTGTGATATTCAAAAATGTTAAATAAGGCGAAGTAATGAATAGAAAAAAGTGGATTGCTTTATCAGAATGTGTTTTGTGTGATAAAAAAAATACTTTGATCATTTAACATACAAATGTAAACGATTCAATGCTGTATTCACCAGTTAAAATTCATACTTTTAAGTCTTTCTTTAAAATGAAATTTACACATGTTGTCTACTATATATGTTTGAGTTTTTAATATTGAATAAATGTATGTTTGGCACGAAAATGTGTATTTTTATATCAATTTCAGTTCGTGACCATCAATAACAAGGGAGCGGTGGCCTAGTGGTGTCCAAGGTGTCTGCCTCTCAACTCAGGGATTGTGGGTTCGAGCCTTAATCTGGTCACGGCCATGATTTTTCATATGACGCCAGTACTGGTTGGTTCCAGGAAGGGGACTCGAAAGTGATTAATATAAGTTGCAAGAACTTGTTTCACAATCGAGCTTCCAACAAAAGCAGTTTGTATGAAATGAAAGTTGTCTTCTGGTTATAACCAACTCTTGTCATTTATTTGCATGTATTTGAATATGTCTTTATTTAAAGCAATTGAGGTGCATTTCAATGATTTACGCTATTCGGGTAAAAATTTAAATTTGGGAACTCGTGTCAAGTATCTGTATATTATAATTTGTATAAATATGCGTCAGTACAATCAAATTTATTACTGGTACACAAATAGGCTGAAAAAAATTTAACTTCTTCCGACCGACGGGACCACCCTATAACAATCAATAGTATGTCTCATATGCAGTACCTGGTTATACCGCTCGTGGTCGAGAGGTTAGAGTCGATGACATCTAATCCAGTTACCTCTCTGGCGTGGGCTCGATCCCCGGGAGATGCTTTGGTAGTTTAGCGCGCCGAATGAAGGTAGTCTAGTACTGGTGTAACTCTCCAGGAACGATAGTTAGGAAACTACCCGCCTATATGACTGAAATACTGTTGGGAAAAGGCGTAAAACAAACAAACAAACGAACCTGGTATAACATATTTCTTAGAACTTCGTACTTTAACTTACAATTCCCACTGTTAAACGTAAAGCAAATAAAGTTCCTTTTGGATTCTCATTTACTTTGTTTTGTTAGTTCTAGAGACGTAATTTCAGGAAACTCCTTTATATCAATTTACTATTTTACATTTAAAAAATTAATTTCAAAATTCTTAAATGACCAATTTCGTAGGTACAAAAACTGGAACAGATTGCAATGAATTTCTATGAAATATACACGTAAAAAGTTACTTCCTATTTACACACAAAAAGACGCTGTATCATACAAAATATCATGCCATTTTATGGTTAATCCACGAAAAGGAAAAATCTGATAAACATGATCTAACATTTTACAGTAGTGTTTTATTACTTTTGTAAAGCAACATGCATCACACTCAACAACCTAATATGAAAAAAAATTAATTTTCATGTCAAAATATGTTCACTTTCAAAGGATTTATGCTAATTCTAGAAACCACTCTGGGAACGATTACCGGTAATTAATATCTGTTGCACATCATTGTACAGTAGATAGTTACTATAATTATGTTAATCTTAAATTATGTTAAAATGCTTAATAATAGTTTTAAAGATTTTGTGATAAGCTGTCTACTGTCAGCTAGGTTTTTCTGTTTATCTTAAACTTTATTGATTAAAACTGCGTCTTATTTCATAGAAAAAAAGAAAATACAAAAAAAGGAAAGAAAATGTTTGCCAAACACTACAAAAATGAAAATGTTGTAAAGGTGCAGGCCTACAATGATACCTACAACTCCTGCCATATGTTTGAACCTGATTTCAACATCTTTTGATCATAATAATTGACTGTGTAATTTAGTGTACATCATGGTAATCAAGATATTGAACGATGGTGATCAAGATATTGAACAATGGTAATCAAGATATTGAATGATTTTAATCAATATATTGAACGATGGTTATCAAGATATTGAACGATGGTAATCAAGATATTGAATGATTTTAATCAATATATTGAACGGTGGTAATCAAGATATTGAACGATGGTAATCAAGATATTGAACGAACAATGGTAATCAAGATATTGAATGATTTTAATCAAGATATTGAACGATGGTAATCAAGATATTGAACGATGGTAATCAAGATATTGAATGATTTTAATCAATATATTGAACGGTGGTAATCAAGATATTGAACGATGGTAATCAAGATATTGAACAATGGTAATCAAGATATTGAATGATTTTAATCAATATATTGAACGATGGTTATCAAGATATTGAACGATGGTAATCAAGATATTGAATGATTTTAATCAATATATTGAACGGTGGTAATCAAGATATTGAACGATGGTAATCAAGACATTGAATGATTTTAATCAAGGTATTGAATGATTTTAATCAAGATATTGAACGATGGTAATCAAGATATTGAACAATGGTCATCAAGATATTGAACAAATTTTTCGAAAACAGTTTATCGTGTGTTTTCCCCAAACAATAAAACTATGAGCAGAACATAGAAAATTAAACTTTGAGAGTGGAGCATAGGTAATAACGGCTGTGTATCCTTGATATATGTAATGACAGAAAAACTTGTCTGGAAAAATTGCATCTATTTTTTCTCATCAATGATAACAAATAAATTCTATAGTAAGAAATCTGATTTTTTATTTTCACATATTTTACACACAAAAAATGAACAGTGCAAGTAAGAACTTCATTTATGGCAAAAGTCACAGTTTCAGTCACAGGTAAGGATTACTAATTTAAACATTCCAGCATTTATACTGCATATCTAAGAACTATAAAAACAATTCAATTCAAAATACGGTATTATTATGTTTGAGTTGTTTGCACTGATAAGGCTTGATTTACATTTATAGTAATATTATATTCATTTTGTATTGAGTAATACTTCACAAATATTATTTGAGCAACTGTCACAACAGTGATATAACTATGTTATATAGTATCTTTATACCATAACTTTTTTTTAATTAGCCATAAAATCATGATCACTTTTTTCACAATTAAACAAAATTTTTAACTTTTCAAAAATTTAATTACAAAAGATCTGATTACTATACAGCATGGTGATGTACAGAAGAAAAAAAAAACAACTGATTTTTGTAAATTGTATGTTTCTACATGTGTTGTTTTTAGACATAAAAACACTAGTACATTGTAACATTAAAAGTTTCACTTGTACATGTATATGAACAACCAAGAAGCCCCTTAATTGCAATATTTCAGGCACAAGTGACAGAGTGAAACCACTGACTAATGAAAATCTACCTGGATAGTTTTTTCACATGAAAAAAAATCAGCACCCCTGTCAAGATTCAAACCTAAAACAGTGAGGGGCATGATTGTGATTTACAATAAATTACATTAAACACTTGGATTATATTACAATACATAAATATAATAAAATAACTAGAACTCCGCGAGTCGGTTGTGTCGCCTTGTGAACAATATAGTTTAGAAGAAATGGCCAGGACAAAAACAAAATATGAAAATAAAACAAGAGGGCCATGATGGCCCTAGATCGCTCACCTGAATTATCAAACTCATCCAAAACAATTACCTAGACAAGCATTCTGACCAAGTCTCATGACAGGTGAGTCAAAAATGTGACCACTACAGTGTTAACAAGGATTATCCATATTTTGAAGCAGTGCGACCTAGTTTTTTTACCCAGGTGACACATATTCAAATTGACCTAGAAATCAATCAAAAAAAAACTTTCAGACGGCAATTTCCAGGATACTTGGATCAAAACAGTAGCAACTAGAGTGTTAACAAGATTTTTCTATTTTTAGCTTCCGGTGACCTTAGTTTCACATGCGATTTCGAACTCATCCAAGCAATTACCTAGACAAGCAAATTCTGACCCAAAGTTTGATGATAAATGGAGTCGAAAATGTGACCACTAGAATGTTAACGGGTTTTTTCCATTATTTGGGCGGTGTGACCTAGTTTTTCATCCAAGATGACCCATGTTCGATCTTGACTTAGAAATCATCCAAAACAAACTTTTCAGACCAAAATTAACAGAATATTTGGATCACAACAGTAGCCACTAGAGTGTTAACAAGATTTTTCTATTTTTTAGCTCCTGTGACCTAGTTTTCAATCCGAGATGTCCCATGTTCGATTTATTCCCAGCAATGACCTAGACAAGTTTCCTGACCAAGTTTGATGACAATTGAGTCAAAATTGTGACCACTAGAGTGTTAACAAGGTTTTTTTTCTATTTTTAGCTCCTGTGACCTAGTTTTCATCCCGAGATGACCCATGTTCGAACTCATCCGAGTTATTACCTAGACAAGCATCTTGATCAAGTTTGATGATGATTGATGCAAAAAATGTGACCGCTAAAGTGTTAACCGAAGGTTTTTCTATTTTTAGCTCCGTGGACCTACTTTTTCATCCGAGATGACCCATGTTCGAAACTCACCAAGCTATCACTAGATAACCATCCTGACCAAGTTTGATGATGATTGATGGCAAAAATGTGACCGCTAGAGTGTTAACAAGGTTTTTTCTATTTATACGCTCCGGTGACCTAGTTTTTCATCCGAGATGAACCCATATTCGAACTCATCCGAGCTATTATCTAAACAAGCATCCTGACAAAGTTTGATGATGATTGGGTCAAAAATGTGACCACTAGAGTGGTCACAAGGTTTTTCTATTTTTAGCTCCTGTGACCTAGTTTTTCATCAGAGATGACCCATGTTCGAACTCATCCAAGCAAAATTGACTAGACAAGCATTCTGACCAAGTTTGATGATGATTGGTTCAAAAAATGTGACCACTAGAGTGTTCACAAGGTTTTTCTATTTTAGCTCCTGTGACCTAACTTTTTTTCATCCGAGATGACCCATGTTCGAACTCATCCGAGGCTTACACCTAGACAAAACATCCTGACCAAGTTTGATGAAGAATTGGGGTCAAAAATGTGACCTCTAGAGTGTTCAACAAGGTTTTCTCTAATTTTTAGCTCTTGTGACCTAGTTTTTTCATCTGAGATGACCCATGTTCGACCTCATCCGAGCTTTCAACTAGATAAGCATCCTGACCAAAAGGTTTGATGATTGATTGAGGCAAAAATGCGACCGCTAGAGTGTTCACAAGCAATTGTGGACGGCCGGACGGACGACGGAAACATTCATCGATCCCTAAAAGCTCACCCTGAGCAAGCTCAGGTGAGCTAAAAAGGACAATAACTCAAAAAATAAGAATGGCAGAGCAGCAGTTTCTGTACACTGCACTTCTTATCAATAAGATCTATCATCCTATGAAGTTTCAAGTTCATAGTTTTTATAATTTATGAGAAATGGCCTGGGACAAAAAAAATTAGTTACGAAAATTTATTAAATCAAAGGACAATGATAACTTTTTCAAAAATAATAAGAAGTGCAGAGTAACCGGTTCTTGTACACTGCCACTATATTCTTAATGAGATCTATCACCTATGAAGTTTTAAAGCCATAGTTTTTGGGATACTTTAGGGGAAATGGCCCCTTGACAAAAATAAAGCATGAAATTAACAAAGGACAATAACTCAAAAATAAACAGAAAAGTACAAGAGTAACCGGTTTTTTTGTGCAATGCACTTCTTCCCTTAATGAGATCTATCATCTTATGAAGTTTTCATGTCCATAAATCTTTTAAATACTTCAGGATAAATGGCCTGGACAAAAATAAAGTATGAAAATTAACAAAGGGCAATAACTCAAAAATTAAGAAGTGCAGAGTACCGGTTCTTGTGCACTGCACTTCTTCTTAATGAGATCTATCATCTTATTAAGTTTCATGTCAATAGCTTTTATACTTTAGGGGAAATGGCCTTGACAAAATTAAAGTATGAAAATTAACAAAGGGCATTAACTCAAAAATTAAGAAGTGCAGAGTACCGGTACTTGTGCACTGCACTTCGGGTCATTATAAAAAGCATGCATACCAAGTTTGAAGTCGATCCGACTTATAATGACTAACTTATGCTCCAGACAAGCTTAAGGGGACGTCGACAACGACGCAGACGACAACAAAAGTAACCCCTATATGTCGCCTTTTTCAAAGCGACACTAAAATGAATGAGGATCTGGTTACCATAGTATTTTTACAATATGAACCATGTCACGACAAAACCAACATAGTGCGTTTGCAACCAGCATGGATCCAGACCAGCCTACACATCCGTGCAGTCTGATCAGGATCCATGCTGTTCGCTTAAGAACCATGCTTGCTTACCAACAAGTAGAGAAACTGATAGCAAACAGCATGGATCCTGATCAGACTGCGCAGATGAGCAGGCTGGTCTGGATCCATGCTGGTCGCAAACGCACTATGTTGATTTCGTCGTGACACGGCATTATTAATTACATCAGACAGAATGATAACAATGAAGCATGTCCAAGAACACAATATTTACCATATGAATGTATAATAAACAAATTAAGGACAACACTGTTTTGGGTCCTGCAACATGATCATATCCCATTCAACCTAAAGAAAGGTTGCTAACACTGTTGCAATTCACTCTTGATATATCCTACATAAATTCACTACAACACTTTAACATTTAATCTGCTGATTATTTTAAATAGACTTTCTTCATATTCCATTTTTTTTTTTTTTGGAAGTGTTCAATATCAATTTTGGGGATATCAAAATGAAAATATAAAGCAGGTCAGCCAACAGTATAGAGTCTTGTCTTACTGAATGTGCAGACTAGCCAGGTTCTATACAGATGACAAACTCTTATCAGCTTTTTGGTTCTAGCAGGTTAAGTGTGAAGAACTAAAATAAACAAACAAATAAGGGCAAAGTAAACAAACAAATAAGGGCAATGTAAACAAACAAATAAGGACAATATATCTTTGACAAAACTATACAACAAGTGAGGTCAGTTAGCTTAAATGCACACATCTACACACACGACACATACTGATAAGTTCAATAGACATATTCAATTCTGTACAAAATGTTTCATCTACAATTGCACTTTTAAATTTGACATCATTTACATTATTCATATACCAATTTAATTCTCAAATATTTTTTGGCCATCTTTTATCTTACTAAACTCAAACTAGGCTGATTTCTAGATCCTTATACCAGTACATGTTCTATAATTGTACTTTGAGTGCAATTTCTTGTAACTTTGATAAACTCATGGTTTTCTAGGAATAATGCGCAGCTAATGCACTTTGTGATGACAGTTGTGTTAGCTTTAATTTTAATTTCTGTCCACTGAAATACTATTAATTTAACTCCACACTTTATGAACAACTTCCACTCCTTCTATTTTATCTTCCACCACCTCCACCTTGTTGAGGATCCATTGACTGCATAATAAACATCATTATCACAAATGGCACAATGTACATCCACTGAAAACACACAGAAAAATATTATTAACAATTATTCAACAACAAGAAATCACTTACATCAGCTTTTTAACCATTCATTTTTAATCATTACACCATTAATTCCCTGAAGCAAGTTTTCATAGGGATAAACATCAAAGCTATGGTCACTCTTTCATTTGAGGAGGTATCTAGCTATAATTTTATCAAAAACAGCATCATGGAACTTGGACATTAAAAGGAATAAATACATCATAACTAAAAAGGAATAAATTATTTATAACTAACTAAAGCTGTCAATAGGACAGCTTGCTTGACTATTCTCAGTTCTTGATAGTACAGCAAATGCCTGGATAATGAAGAATTTTCTGAAGGGCCATAATGCTGCTAAAATCCATGCATGCTAGGGTTATGGGCCTTGGACCTCCTTTTATGCTTTCAAATTAGTGTGTGAAGTTTCTATCTCTACCCTTAACTTATTATAGAAATACTAGCTTACAAACAAAAACTAAACCAAAAATTTCTCAGTAAAAAAAAAGAGGTATAAATATGTAAAAGAGTAAATCACAGTTATGTGACTTGTGCTAATTATGTAAGATAATCACAAAAACAAGTGTCAACAAGTGATTTCCTTCAGTAGTTTTAAAAACTTAAACTAACTGTAATGGCACAGCAGACACCAGGGCGAGCACAGTAGTTCTCCCTATTCTTGAAATAGTCAAGCAAGACAGGAATGAACATTTATTACTAATAAGTGGGGACGCACAGACAGACGGACAGATGGTGCGATTATATTATGCCTCCCTTCTTGGGCATAAAAAGGAATTAACATTTATAACTAATTCCTCACAAATTATATGGATATGCATGTTTATGCATATATATGATTAACCTTATACATCATTATCACTGGAAAGTATAGAGAATTGATCAGAATGACTGAAACATTCAATAACCTCATTAAACTGAAAATAGAGATCCTAACACTGAGGGAAATATACTCATTAGAGAGAGAATACAGGTAATGGACCATTTCCTATTTGAGTACCTCATTTATCACTTGCTAAAACTTATTCAGGTCATTTTATAGCTAATGAACTTTTGACTTTAATTAATTAAGCATTAAGATCATAACCTTATATGTCTGAAATAAGGTGACATCATCAGCAGTAGACGACTACTAGCGTGTTAAACTCCAATAATTTCATCTTTTACTTTAGGTTTTAGTCACATCTACATTTAAAGATCATTTAGCCATTTTCCAATTATCGAATTATTTAGAATATATAATGAAATTTGATTACAGTTGAATATCAATCAAATGTAAGTCAGGTTGGCATTTCCATATCAATTGTTAATTGTCTCTGGTGTACCAGTTTCTGTAACTTATACCTGTGGAGAAAAACCCCTGGCGAGCGTTTCACTTACATTATGTAAGTTTTGCGTATCTTTTTACGTAAATTTGGACTTACGCAAATGCGTAGCTAAGAAAGTTTAGTGAAACGCAGATAAATACGTAAGTTCTCACGTAAGCAAAAAGTTAAGCTCAAATTACGATAAGGTAAGTATGTAAGTGAAACACTCCTCTGAACTTATGTTTATATGCACATATCTTAAGATGTTGACAAGCCCTGGATAGAACTATAAACATTTATATATAACAATTTGTCTTACCGCAGGAAAATATGTGGTCCACTGAGTGGGACTGGGTATACATGTTACTAATCTTGAAGGAAGAAAAAAAACAAAACGTTAGTAACATTAAAGATACTTACATATTACTAAAAAAAGATCGGTTATCTGCCTGATTCCCCTTTAGCTTTTTCCCTCTCATCTTTCTTAATTTATCTATATAACTTTGTGTATCAGGCCTGAAAAATAACCAAAACAATAACATGCATTAGTCCACCTGTACAGAACAACAAACCTTTTGCTAGCAAAACTGGGAAACAACCAAAGACATAAAATAATCCAAGTCCTCAGTATATTTCTAACCAGGTAAGTAATATGAAACTCAAAATCAATTAGACTGAGAATTTTCTCAGGCTGAGTTAAAATCTTAATATTAAAGGAACTCCAACTTAGGTAAAAAATGCTCCAAACATAAAATTTGAATTTCTTACATAAATCAATTTGGGCACTTAAAAAACTGGAAAGATATGCAACATATAATTTACAATTAATAACCTCAGAGATATATATTGAAAATTGTATTAAATTATGCTTTCTTAGCCAGTTTTGAGTTGGGGTTCATTTTGCACCATTAGACTAATTTTCTGGAAAAAAAAATATGGACGAATGAAAATGTGAAATTTTGCACACACATTATTTTGTACTAGACCCTTCTTCAAAATGAAACACAAAAATCCAAATAATTCTTTCCAGTCCCGCCTTGTCAAAAACCTCAATGGAGTCCCTTTAAGGTCTAAAATTCAAAAGTTTGGACTGGCACCTTTTGGACTGTCCCTGATATAAAGAAATAATTTAATTGCTGTTAGGAGGTAAAAAAAAGGTAACTTACACTGGACCGACACAGCAAACTGAGATTTCAACTTTTGTATTCCAGTCTGTAAGATTGGCAGCCGACACTTCAATTTCCTGAGGCAGTAATGGTCTGCTGCCATGGAAACACCTAAAACCTCTCCTGATTGGTCGACAGAAATAATCAAGGTTTCAGAGAGGGATGACTCATATATTGTACACTGAAAAAAAAGAGAAAGATTTGGATATAAACCACTAGTAACAACTGCTTTTTATTTTGTGTCATTATAATGTTTCTCATTCAATGGACCAGCACATTTTTGGGTGTTTTTTTTTTTGTTTTGTTTTTTTTTTTAAATTAAAAGACACTTTGTTTGAACTGTTTCAAACCCTTAAAATCAGATTTAGAACAATTTTGTGTCATATTTAACACCTTACATACATCAAATGTAATATGTGGAATAACAATAATGTCACATTTTTAAACAGTAGTCTAATTAAACTGTGGAAATAAAAATGAAGAAAATAAAATTTTAGTATATTTTTTTCAACAGGAGCAAGACACTTTATAATTATATGCATATTTCATGGTACCTAGCTTGCTTATATAATTATGGAATGTCAATGGTTCTATGCCTGTAACTGCCTGTGCCTGAATGTATATATGATATCTGTATGGTATCCTACAGCAGTAGGCTGGAAAGTCATTGTGTGACCTTTCAAGAGTTGTTGTGACTTAAAGTGTATAAAGCTATATATTTGATGCAAAAATTTATTGTTTGAATTTTAAAAAGACTTCCAAAATGTTTGTATGAAATAAATATGGTAATTTAACTCTTTGAAGCAAATGGCGTATGCACAAAATCATTGCTTAAAGGATAAAAGCCTACTTAACCCATTACGTCATATACACGCCTTTTAACGCCTTTTTCACCCCCCCCCCTTTTTGTTGTCTCAAATGATGAAAAAATGCCTTATCTAGGCCCCAAACACTTGTTTTTGTTTGAGAAATGTTGTTAAAAAAAAAGTGACCTCTTTTTCGGCTCGGTCCCCCAACCAAAAGATACATCAGGGGGGTTGCCAGAAGGGGATGTGCCCCCTTCTGTTTGGGGGGTTTGAAGGGGGGCGGAGTCCCCCTCATCGCCAAAAAAATTTTGGGACTTGTGAGAGGCTGTAAATGACCCCAGATTGATCATAAGGTAACGTGTAACCAACGCTGAAAAGCATTTGACTCTATCTCAATCCATTGAGAAAGTTGCAGCACTTTGAAATCAATTTTGATGGAAAAAATCAACCCAAAACAGTGATTTTTGGCAATTTTGAGATGTCCCCTCGTTGCCATGGTAACAGAAAATTTACGCCTGAGCATGTTGTTGCAAGGGCAATGGTCCAGTCAACATTTGTGCCAAGTTTGGTTAGTTTCGAAGCAGTTTTTATAGTATTATAGCAATTTGAACTTGTAACGGGAGACTTTTCAATGAAAACAGCCATTTTTCACAAAATGCTCATAAAGTAATGGGTTAAAATAGCAAAATAGCATTTTATTCTGTTTAATATGTACATTATTCAAGTGTATTGAATAATAGAGACATTCTATGTTACAACTTTTTACAGAATCAACCATATAATAATGGAACCAATATAATTTTACTATTGATAAATTTAATTAAAATATTTCATAAGATATTAGATTTTATAGCCCTTTCAAAGTACATTTGCCCAATCAAGGTGAGTGAAACAAGATAAAAGTTAAAATAAGTCTTCATTTTGCCATAATTCCATTCAGTTTTACAATTTACTCCACATGAATGTGAAATAACTGACATGGCAAAAGGGAATTTCTGTAAATATCCAACATAATTTACCTGTAATGTTCAAATTATAAAAAGAGTGGGACAGTCTTTTTATATTTTAGGCAGTTTTATGTTTTATTCTAAACACGTTCTATAAACTATTTTATAAACTTTTATTCTATAAACTTTTGGTCAATCACCATTATAATTAATCTTTTGAAATTTATTGACAATTCATCTCATTGAGTCCAGTATTTTTAAGAGTTGAGAATTGAGTACAGCTCAAGTCAGTGCTAGGGGGCATGAGGGATGTTGCACTTTTTCATTATCCCTCATGTACAGACTCAACTAAACCGAGTCTGCAATTTTCATGTAAATATGCTGTTTTTAATGCTTCCATGGGATCACTTTTTTCTTCCAGATATTTGATGATGAAAAAATGAGTATAACGTCACTTTAAAACACAATGGTAAATCAATTTTCTGTGGAAAAATGTAAGGGAGATAACTCACAGCTTTTGTAAAAGTAGAAACATACACAGTTCCATCCCCTGTTTCACGTATTGGAATCCTAATTCTGTATATGCCGTCTTGTTGAGCAACATCCTTAAAAAGTAAAACAAATTATTACTTCATTTTCAATACTTCTATCAATGAGTATATATAATATGAAATGATGATACATGTACAAATGTATATCATGTCTGATGACTCTGATTACAGATAAAATAGTTGATGTTGCATGAGCCAGATGAGCCAAAATATTTCAAGAAAATTAATCTTCAGAAATGTACAAAAAATATAAAATAGTATAAAACATATCTGTAGCTTCAAACATATAATTGTCATTCCGTAAAAACATATGTAGATTACACTAATGTTGAGAAAGTGGGGTTTTTGTGGATATGTGTGGAATGTGGAAGTGTTAGTTGCATGAGCAGATGAGCCAAAATATTTCAAGAAAATTAATCTTCAGAAATGTACAAAAAATATAAAATAGTATAAAACATATCTGTAGCTTCAAACATATAATTGTCATTCCGTAAAAACATATGTAGATTACACTAATGTTGAGAAAGTGTTTTCTGTGGATGATGTGGAATGTGGAAGTGTTAGTTGCATGAGCCAGATGAGCCAAATATTTCAAGAAAATTAATCTCAAAGAAATGTACAAAAAATATAAAATAGTATAAACATATCTGTAGCTTCAAACATATAATTGTCATTCCGTAAAAACATATGTAGATTACACTAATGTTGAGAAAGTGGTTTCGTGTGGATGATGTGGAATGTGGAAGTTTTAGTGCATGAGCCAGATGAGCCAAAATATTTCAAGAAAAAGTAATCTTCAGAAATGTACAAAAATATAAATAGTATAAAACATATCTGTAGCTTCAAACATATAATTGTCATTCCGTAAAAACATATGTAGATTACACTAATGTTGAGAAAGTGGTTTCTGTGGATGATGTGGAATGTGGAAGTGTTAGTTGCATGAGCCAGATGAGCCAAAATATTTCAAGAAAATTAATCTTCAGAAATGTACAAAAAATATAAAATAGTATAAAACATATCTGTAGCTTCAAACATATAATTGTCATTCCGTAAAAACATATGTAGATTACACTAATGTTGAGAAAGTGGTTTCTGTGGATGATGTGGAATGTGGAAGTGTTAGTTGCATGAGCCAGATGAGCCAAAATAATGCAAGAAAATTAATCTTCAGAAATGTACAAAAAATATTCAAAATTCAAGTAATAATTTAGTAATTAATTTATGTGTAATAAATGACTGATTTTGCAGTATATTATTACCATATTTCTACTGCCTGACTAATGCAGCGAGAACTTTTTTTGTATATTTTAACATTTTGGTAATTTACATGGATTGTAAGTGCCATTTTCTTCACTTCACTATATTTTAATTTAAACTACATTTTCTTATATTTCATTAAAAATTAGCATGAATATTCAAAGAATTTTATATGGGAAACAATCAATATATATGGTGAATACTTAATATAAACATAATGATTAAATTGCAATTAAAACTTTGATAAACACACTAACTGCACTTGTACAATGTATATCAATTAATGAAAAAAGACAGCAAAATTAAAATAAAAGTTACCCTTAAAAAAAAATTCTATCTGTGTATATCAATCAATGACTGAAACACAGAAGCAAAATCAAAATAAAAGTTACCCTTAATAGTTTTCTATCTTCAGAGGAAAGCGTGGAAACTTGGGAGAATGTTGCACGTTTTTTTGCATTGTTTTAAAAAACAACATTTCCTCCTTTGAAACACGGGTCAACTGAAAAAAACAAAAAAAATTTTTCTTTCACTAGTTTATTTTTTGAAGGGCATTGGGGTTCAAATTTTCCAAAACACTACAAATGTAAATAATGAAAAATAAAAAGGAAATTTTTTTCACTTAAATTTTTTTTAAATTTTAAACTGTGAAAAAAATTAAAAAATAAATTTTTACACATACAGGGGGGCAAAGGGGAAATAAAGCCTTTAAAATAAAAAACAAAAAACACGGGGGTAAAAACCTTTGTTTTTATAAAAAACAAAGCAAACAGACCCCAATGCATCTAACACACTTATGGCTTTTAAAACTTTTTTAAACAGTTAAAAATTTTTATTTTAATACTATTTTTTTTAGATATGTACAATAGAATTTTTATTTGGTTTTAACATAAATTTTTAAACTTTTAAAAAACCAATATTTTTCTCTAAAGCTTCACATGGTTTTTTAAATTTTTTCAATAAATTTTAAAACCACACTTTCAACATCTTCTATTTTTTTAAAAAAAACCCAACATACAGAGGGATTTTTCTACCTAACTAATATATTTTTTTTTTATACCCCCCTAGGGGGAATTGGGCCACCCTGGGGGTACTGCAATACCACCCCAACCCGGGGAAAAAGGGGAGCAACCCCCTACATCTCCCCTGGCCCAAAAATTTTTTTAAAATTTCAAATTTTCCCCAAGGGGGACTACAGTTTTTAAGGGCTAAATAAGAACAATACTACATTTTGTTTTTGGGCCAAAAGGCCAAAAAACTCCCAGTAGAATTTTTTGGGGGCTTTTTTTTAAAAAATTTTAAAATCTTAACCCTAATGAAAATTTTAAAATTTGGGGAAAATTGAATCATGTTTTTTAAAATAAAAAAATCCCTATGAACATTCTAAAACAATTCTTTATATAGAAATAAGGCAATAAACTAAGTCATATTTTCCTTTATAAAGCATCTTAATAAGTTTATTGTCTGCTAAAATGTGGAAAATATTCAAAATAGTTAATTTTACAATTTTAACCTAGCAAATGGTTTCTATAAATAGATTTCAAAATGAAAAGATAACTCTTAATAAAACTCACATAGTAGGTGCACATAGTATTCTACTTGGTTAACTTTCCTTAGGCAAGATAAGTCATTGTGTAGCATGATAGTTCGTGAAAAACAAAATATTTTTCAATCAAATTAAAAAATGAGATATAATATTATCAGTATAGTTACAATTTATCATATCACTTGAATATGTTTACCAAATTACCGTATTTAAAAATATATGTAAAGAAATGACTGTTATAAAATTTTAAAATTTAAATTAATTTATTACTCAAGTATTTTCTTTGCTTACTTAAAATAATATTTTCATATATACAAAAATTACTGATGTATATATTACCCCTCCATTATTACATGATTTTTACTTCCTTTTCAATAATAAAGGGAGACACAGGCAAAATTTTAATGTTAGTTTGGAATTTTTCATTCATTATTTTGTAAATGTCCTCAAAATAAATACATAAGACAGTCATAGGAACAAAACTTTTCTCCATATAAAAAATAAATTGGTGGTTTCCTAACTTGACCCGCGTTGGTCAGGTTAGAGCGTTAAGATATCATAATAGTTGTCACAATGAACTCTGGAAATGTTAAAGAACATGTCAAATTATTGACTTTGACTTGTTTCTAAATATATTTACGCTTCAAACCCAAAATATATAGAATTGATAACGAAATTTATGCTAGGACTTTAAAAAATGTCATTTTCGCGTGATTTGAGTACATAAGATCATTTTAATATTTTTGTCATTATTTTGCCTGAGTATCTCTTTAAAATCTTAATAAAAAAATAGTAACTGTTGAAGTATGCAATAAAATATCATTAAATTAACCTTCATTACAATAGCAGACAAGTATGAACATTAGATTGTCCATGCATTTAGTATAGCTTTCTGTTTTCTTTTTGAATATTTGATAATAGATAACAACAGTCTAAAAAATTTTCTTCAGATGTATCTTTGTACCACCAAAGAACAGTAAATTCACTAAGTTTAATATTAAGTAAAATAGACAGCTGTTGTTTAAGTCCTGTCCAAACAAAAGTGTTAGCAAAAATGAACATCATTACTTATACATTAAAATTTTGATAGTTAAGCTTCATTGAATATAACTGCACAAATGAAATCATTTTACTGACCTTGATCAAATGAGTGCTCCAAACTGAGTGTCCTAGACCCTTCAAACTCATCATCAAACTGAAAGTAGAACGAAACATACAAATATTTGCCCACTCACTTTAATCAAAGTTAAGATCATTAAAACAGACTGCTAGTAAAATTCTTAATTTGTCAAAATCTAGTCTTATTTTTTAATTATTTGATCACACACTTAAGTGAAGAGAAAATCCTTTTTACAATAGTCAATATGGCCTAAATAACAATAAAATAGTTGTGTACATGCATATATACTGCACTCGTGAGACATTTGTTACCCCCAGCCAACTAGCCCAAAAGCATTGTGATCTGGTGAAATGAGCTATATTATCACCTTCTAACTCGTTCTAAGTAGGACAAATCATTATGGGTCAAATGGTCAGTTGGGAAAATCGTTAAACCTAAAATGCTGCATTTGTGACAAATGGCATTTTGTTGAAAAATATCAAAACAAAAAAATTGAATAAAATATATTTTTATGGACATTATCTAGTCCTATAAACAAGATGAATTTTTTACTTATTTTTACTTCTTGGCTAACATAGTTTAACTAAAGCCCCCACTTTTACTCATTTACATGTATTCATTTGATTTTTATTCATAAAATTTTAATGTTCACAATATTTCTGACTGTTTAAACCAAATGCCAAGGTTTACTTAACAGAATATTCTCACTATTACCTGTAATAATGAAATTTATCAGTCTAATTGACTTATGCCCAGTAAAAAACCAGATGAGATACAGTTTTCAAGGCTTAATCGTAGCTTATGGTTTAATTAAATACATGTAGCAGCTCACTGTACTTAGTATAGGTTAAAGTTTATTAGTATCACAGTATTTACACAATTAAATTGGTCAGGTCATGCAATTAAATCGCGCAGCCGCGCGACCAATTTAATTTTGTAAATACATACTAATTAATTTAAACCAGCTTAGTGTTTTAAATTATTTTCATAAACGGTCAATTTACTAGATAAGAATAAACAGTTTGCCGATTTACCAAAGTAAATGTGTTACAATTCATTTGAAATACTGCAATCCTATTGAATAAAAAATTTTTTAAACACTTATTTGGGTTGGACACCAAAATTGCTTTGTTAAATTAGAAAATATCACATGCATGATTATGTGTTTACTTTGTCTAACCTATGCAGAGAAACTAAATATGTTAACAAATATTAATATAATGCTGGGAGTTGCTGACAATTGTTTTTATCCAACATATCAAGTAAATGTCAACCTAAAATAAGTAAATTCATAGAAATAATAGAAAAACAATACATTTTTTATATACTTATTATTATGGTAGTAGAATCCCAAACTACAAAATGCCAACCTGTTGAAATTAAGTCGGATTTGTGTTAAATTGTACATCAGAGGTTATATTTAAAAAAACTAGAAATGTGTCCATAGGACACGGATGCCCCCACACGCCACTGTTCTGTCAATCTTATGACTCTCAAGGTCAAATATTTTTTGGACTACATGTGCCACAAGTTGAAAACTAAAAATCAACAAAGGGCCATAATTCTGTTAAATTTTGTCGCAGCGAAAGTTCTTTCCTTTACTACCATCTACACATTAAGGTTGTTAATCCCTGGAAGTTTAAGCAAAATCTGCCATCCGGTTTAAGAGGAGTTGCGTTCACAAAATTTCTACATAGTATATAATGAAAAAATCAAAAAAAGGCCATAATTCTGTTAAATTTGGTTGCAGCAAAAATTTCTTCCTTAATGCCACCTACACATTAAGGTTGTTCATCCCTGTAAGTTTAAGCAAAATCTGCCATCCGGTTTAAGAGGAGTTGCATTCACAAAATTTCAACATAGTATATAGTGAAAAAATCAACAAAGGGCCATAATTCTGTTAAATTTGGTCGCAGCAAAAATTCCTTCCTTTACTACCATCTACACCTGAAGGTTGTTCATCCCTGTAAGTTTAAGCAAAATCTGCCATCTGGTTTAAGAGGAGTTGCGTTCACAAAATTTCTACATAGTATATAGTGAAAAAACCAACAAAGGGCCATAATTCTGTTAAATTTGGTCGCAGCAAAAATTCCTTCCTTTACTGCCACCTACACATTAAGGTTGTTCATCCCTGTAAGTTTAAGCAAAATCTGCCATCCGGTTTAAGAGGAGTTGCGTCACAAAATTTCTACATAGTATATAGTGAAAAAATCAACAAAGGGCCATAATTCTGTTAAATTTGGTTGCAGCAAAAATTCCTTCCTTTACTACCACCTACACATTAATGTTGTTCATCCCTGTAAGTTTAAGCAAAATCTGCCATCCGGTTTAAGTGGAGTTGCGTTCACAAAATTTCTACATAGTATATAGTGAAAAAATCAACAAAGGGCCATAATTCTGTAAAATTTAGTTGCAGCAAAAATTCCTTCCTTTACTACCATCTACACATTAAGGTTATCATCCCTGTAAGTTTAAGCAAAATCTGCCATCCGGTTTAAGAGGAGTTGCGTTCACAAAATTTCTACATAGTATCTAGTGAAAAAGAAAAAATCAACAAAGGGCCATAATTCTGTAAAATTTGGTCGCAGCAAAAATTCCTTCCTTTACTACCATCTACACCTGAAGGTTGTTCATCCCTGTAAGTTTAAGCAAAATCTGCCATCCGGTTTAAGAGGAGTTTCGTTCACAAAATTTCTACATAGTATATAGTGGAAAAATCAACAAAGGGCCATAATTCTGTAAAATTTGGTTGCAGCAAAAATTCCTTCCTTTACTACCATCTACACCTGAAGGTTGTTCATCCCTGTAAGTTTAAGCAAAATCTGCCATCCGGTTTAAGAGGACTTGCGTTCACAAAATTTCTACATAATATATAGTGAAAAAATCAACAAAGGGCCATAATTCTGTTAAATTTGGTCGCAGCAAAAATTCCTTCCTTTACTACCACCTACACATTAAGGTTGTTCATCCCTGTAAGTTTAAGCAAAATCTGCCATCCGGTTTAAGAAGAGTTGCGTTCACAAAATTTCTACATAGTATATAGTGAAAAAATCAACAAAGGGCCATAATTCTGTTAAATTTGGTTGCAGCAAAAATTCCTTCCTTTACTACCACCAACACATTAATGTTGTTCATCCCTGTAAGTTTAAGCAAAATCTGCCATCCGGTTTAAGTGGAGTTGCGTTCACAAAATTTCTACATAGTATCTAGTGAAAAAATCAACAAAGGGCCATAATTCTGTTAAATTTGGTCGCAGCAAAAATTCCTTCCTTTACTACCATCTACACATTAAGGTAATATCATCCCTGTAAGTTTAAGCAAAATCTGCCATCCGGTTTAAGAGGAGTTGCGTTCACAAGATTTTGGGACGTACAGACGGACGGACGGCCGTACGGACTGACGGACGGACAAGTGCAACGCTATATGCTCCCACATTGTGGGGGCATAAAAATGATTGTCAAACATATTTTCAATCATAATTATACTGAAACAGACAAAATTTTCCTTTGGATGTCAAATATATACATTCGTTTTACATTTTCTCTCTGTTCGTGTTTACATCTGCAACCATGTGGTAGAACTACCTTCAATTCGTATTGTTTCCGAGGTTATTATAGATAACAGCCGAGGACATTCCGATTGACAATATAAAAGCAAACACCAACAAGGGAGGGTTGACAAGCTTTTGGCCAAAATGACTTTTCTTTGATCTATTAAAAAAGTAAATTGGGGATACAAAGCAGAAAAATTATCTATTATTGAGCCTTTTTCAGTATTTATTATTTGCACATGTTGTTTTATTTTGATATAAAAATAGCTTAATAAAAAGATTGAATGAAGTTTACCTGCAAAACATTTTTCATTAGTCAAATTTTACTTATGGTTTACATCAGCAATAAACAACTTTTTATTGATACTAAGTTAAAACTTTGGCAGCAAAAATTCTTGTCTATTTTCTGACATTCCAAACATTCTCTAATCTAATGACACAAAGATCACAATAATGTTTGGAAAATTAAAATTTAAAATCTACTAAAGATTAACCATTACTCTATCAGAAGAATTAATTATATATTTATTTTAAGCTATCAGGAGATCCATTTATTTTCATGTATAAAAGAAATCACTAAAATAATATATTTGTAACAGTAATGAAATTGCTAATTGTGTTATTTTATTCACTTTGTTGTTCTCGCTGAAATTTTGTTCAACATCTTGATGACATTTGCTTTGATTTCAACTGAAGTAGTGTTTCATTGGCTTTTAATTCATCAGGTTACTGTTTATACATGTAAACTGATGAACATTTTTCATGTTCAATGATAACTGTACACACAGACATATATTCCAGATATTTAAACCAAGTGTGAATAAAACACTTACTATTTAAGAAAAATTCATTTCTTATTAATAGATGCATCGACCAGTGGAATAGGCTAGTTTTGATGAAAACATTGTTCTCAGTAAAAGTCTTTTGACAATAAAACTCTACTCGACTTGAGCTGGCAAAGTAAAAGATTTGATACAAGTGACATTTATTGAAGTTATCTCTGACAATACAGTATAGGTGGAGCTTACAAGCCATCTTTGCTTAAATGCTCAGAAGAAGAAGAAGGTAAAGGTATGTAGATAGTAATCACAGTTAATCAATTGTTTCGATGATATAATTTTGCATAAATTTCACTGAATGCTTCAAAAATTGAAAAATTCATACAGAAATAGAATCGTATTAGCGCATTAAATACCTGATGCCAAACTTTTAATAGACTTTGTAAAATTGAGACAAATAAAATATCGATATAAACTGTGCTCCTCTTAGTTCACGGTACTTAACGCTTTGAAACCAGTAAGAAAACAACAAATGAAACTTATGGTACAAAAATTGTCACAAGCCATAACATATACATACATGTGAACTCTCCCACTTTTAGCGGGAGACTTCCACTTTCTGCAGCCATATTTTCAAAGATTTTTCTTTAAATAAGAGGTATTTTCACAAATAAAAGAAATCTCCCTATTTTGGATGTCAAAACTTCCTCCTCTGTTTATTGCAAATTCTAAAATCTCCCTCTTTTCGAAGAAAACTCTCCCACTTGATCATCACAAAAAGTTCTCATGTATGCATATAGGTATTTTCTGCTGTATGACACAAGGAAACAACAATATTTTCAGTCAAAGTAAATTTTAATGGACCAAACGTAGACCATATGTCAACAGTAAGTCATCATTTAAATCGCGGTAATGGTGTTACATTTCAGTTTTTCATATTTCAGTTAAAATTTCTACATGTTATTTTACTTGATTTTAAATATTAAAATCATCCTTACTTTGTAACTCAAAATTTATTTTTTCAACAAACAAGAACATTTAGAAAATGATGATTGTTTCAGACATAGGCACACATTTAATCTGGGACATACGTATATCCCAGATTTCATGGACTATTATTGCTTTTTGCAGAAATTTGTAAAATCTTGTTCCGTACAAATCTAGAGATTTAAAATATTTTGCACAAAAACTTTGTTGTATAGATGTATGAATAAAATATGTCAATTATGACCAATTTGAACACTGGTCACATGAAAATATGCCATTACCTAGTCCTATAAATATGACGTCGTTTTGAGATATTTTTGCTTCTGTGCAAGTCAGGCTTGACCGACATAAACTATAACAAGCCTGTAACGTCTAATATATTGGACTAGCCATTACCGTGAAATAAGTGATGACGCGGAATAAGTGATGTTGAGTAAAACTGCTTGGTACGAATTTAATTGAGTACAAAACTATCAGGAATAATAATTATATGAAAGTAAATTTTCATTTAAAATTATGTAGAATGAGCTGAAAATATCATTGTTAAAATATATAAAACAATTATTTCCTTACACACGTGACAACTGAAATAAGAATGAATAAATATGCAGCTAAAATTCTGATCGTGGGCGCAGCCATCTTGAGTCTGATGTCCAATGAAAATTCATTTATAGGATACAGCTCTTTTCTTAACCAATCAAATTTCATGTAACAAACACAGAATGTAGGCTCAAAATGGTGGCTAACATGCTGATAATCGGATAGATTTTCAATAATATCCTTGATATCTCTACAGTATGCTACCATTTCAACATCTGCCAACGATGAACTTTATAATTGATGACAATGATATTCCAGAAGACGATGTCATTCTCTATTCTGTACTATACTCGAGTGTCACTGTTGTTTTTGCTATGGCAGTGTTGTCAAAGTTTTTGACAAATGAATTTCGTTTTGGATTCCGTTCAGTTTTGAGTTTAGCAGTTCTTTTCCTTGGGAACCATTATGTCAGTTCTTCGTGAAAGGACCTGTGGGTGTTGGATGCTTTGCATTTGGATGCTTGCTTATTTATTCTATCTTGCCAGCCAGT